>NC_140642.1:43261083-43334083 GCF_978046115.1 Saccoglossus kowalevskii
CATTCACTCATGCTAGTTTGTAGTCCACCTTTTGCATGTACAATGTTTTACATTCACTCATGTCAGTTTGTAGTCCACCTTTTGCATGTACAATGTTTTACATTCACTCATGCTAGTTTGTAGTCCACCTTTTGAATGTACAATGTTTTACATTCACTCATGCTAGTTTGTAGTCCACCTTTTGCATGTACATTGTTTTACATTCACTCATGCTAGTTTGTAGTCCACCTTTTGTATGTACAATGTTTTACATTCACTCATGCTAGTTTGTAGTCCACCTTTTGCATGTACATTGTTTTACATTCACTCATGCTAGTTGTAGTCCACCTTTTGCATGTACATTGTTTTACATTCACTCATGCTAGTTTGTAGTCCACCTTTTGCATGTACAATGTTTTACATTCACTCATGTCAGTTTCTAGCCCACCTTTTGCATGTACAATGTTTTACATTCACTCATGCTAGTTTCCAGCCCACCGTTTGCATGTACAATGTTTTAGATTCACTCATGTCAGTTTCCAGCCCACCTTTTGCATGTACAATGTTTTACATTCACTCATGTCAGTTTCTAGCCCACCTTTTGCATGTACAATGTTTTACATTCACTCATGCTAGTTTCCAGCCCACCTTTTGCATGTACAATGTTTTAGATTCACTCATGTCAGTTTCCAGCCCACCTTTTGCATGTACAATGTTTTACATTCACTCATGTCAGTTTCCAGCCCACCTTTTGCATGTACAATGTTTTACATTCACTCATGCTAGTTTGTAGTCCACCTTTTGTATGTACAATATTTTACATTCACTCATGCTAGTTTGTAGTCCACCTTTTGCATGTACAATGTTTTGCATTCACTCATGTCAGTTTCCAGTCCACCTTTTGCATGTACAATGTTTTACATTCACTCATGTCAGTTTGTAGCCCACCTTTTGCATGTACAATGTTTTACATTCGTACATGCTAATTTCTAGCCCACCTTTTGCATGTACATTGTTTTACATTCACTCATGCTAGTTTGTAGTCCACCTTTTGCATGTACAATGTTTTACATTCACTCATGTCAGTTTCTAGCGCACCTTTTGCATGTACAATGTTTTACATTCACTCATGCTAGTTTGTAGTCCACCGTTTGCATGTACAATGTTTTACATTTACTCATGTCAGTTTGTAGTCCACCTTTTGCATGTACAATGTTTTACATTCACTCATGTCAGTTTCTAGCCCACCTTTTGCATGTACATTGTTTTACATTCACTCATGCTAGTTTGTAGTCCACCTTTTGCATGTACAATGTTTTACATTCACTCATGTCAGTTTGTAGTCCACCTTTTGCATGTACAATGTTTTACATTCACTCATGCTAGTTTGTAGTCCACCTTTTGCATGTACATTGTTTTACATTCACTCATGGTAGTTTGTAGTCCACCTTTTGCATGTACAATGTTTTACATTCACTCATGTCAGTTTGTAGTCCACCTTTTGCATGTACAATGTTTTACATTCACTCATGCTAGTTTGTAGTCCACCTTTTGAATGTACAATGTTTTACATTCACTCATGCTAGTTTGTAGTCCACCTTTTGCATGTACATTGTTTTACATTCACTCATGCTAGTTTGTAGTCCACCTTTTGTATGTACAATGTTTTACATTCACTCATGCTAGTTTGTAGTCCACCTTTTGCATGTACATTGTTATACATTCACTCATGCTAGTTGTAGTCCACCTTTTGCATGTACATTGTTTTACATTCACTCATGCTAGCTTTTAGTCCACCTTTTGCATGTACAATGTTTTACATTCACTCATGTCAGTTTCTAGCCCACCTTTTGCATGTACAATGTTTTACATTCACTCATGCTAGTTTCCAGCCCACCTTTTGCATGTACAATGTTTTAGATTCACTCATGTCAGTTTCTAGCCCACCTTTTGCATGTACAATGTTTTACATTCACTCATGCTAGTTTCCAGCCCACCTTTTGCATGTACAATGTTTTAGATTCACTCATGTCAGTTTCCAGCCCACCTTTTGCATGTACAATGTTTTACATTCACTCATGTCAGTTTCCAGCCCACCTTTTGCATGTACAATGTTTTACATTCACTCATGCTAGTTTGTAGTCCACCTTTTGTATGTACAATATTTTACATTCACTCATGCTAGTTTGTAGTCCACCTTTTGCATGTACAATGTTTTACATTCACTCATGTCAGTTTCCAGTCCGCCTTTTGCATGTACAATGTTTTACATTCACTCATGTCAGTTTGTAGCACACCTTTTGCATGTACAATGTTTTACATTCACTCATGTCAGTTTGTAGCCCACCTTTTGCATGTACAATGTTTTACATTCGTACATGCTAATTTCTAGCCCACCTTTTGCATGTACATTGTTTTACATTCACTCATGCTAGTTTGTAGTCCACCTTTTGCATGTACAATGTTTTACATTCACTCATGTCAGTTTCTAGCGCACCTTTTGCATGTACAATGTTTTACATTCACTCATGCTAGTTTGTAGTCCACCGTTTGCATGTACAATGTTTTACATTCACTCATGTCAGTTTGTAGTCCACCTTTTGCATGTACAATGTTTTACATTCACTCATGTCAGTTTCTAGCCCACCTTTTGCATGTACATTGTTTTACATTCACTCATGCTAGTTTGTAGTCCACCTTTTGCATGTACAATGTTTTACATTCACTCATGTCAGTTTGTAGTCCACCTTTTGCATGTACAATGTTTTACATTCACTCATGTCAGTTTCTAGCCCACCTTTTGCATGTACATTGTTTTACATTCACTCATGCTAGTTTGTAGTCCACCTTTTGCATGTACATTGTTTTACATTCACTAATGCTAGTTTCTAGCCCACCTTTTGCATGTACAATGTTTTACATTCACTCATGCTAGTTTATAGTCCACCTTTTGCATGTACATTGTTTTACATTCACTCATGTCAGTTTCTAGCCCACCTTTTGCATGTACAATGATTTACATTCACTCATGTCAGTTTCTAGCCCACCTTTTGCATGTACATTGTTTTACATTCACTCATGCTAGTTTGTAGTCCACCTTTTGCATGTACAATGTTTTACATTCACTCATGTCAGTTTCTAGCCCACCTTTTGCATGTACATTGTTTTACATTCACTCATGCTAGTTTGTAGTCCACCTTTTGCATGTACAATGTTTTACATTCACTCATGTCAGTTTGTAGTCCACCTTTTGCATGTACAATGTTTTACATTCACTCATGTCAGTTTCTAGCCCACCTTTTGCATGTACATTGTTTTACATTCACTCATGCTAGTTTGTAGTCCACCTTTTGCATGTACAATGTTTTACAATCACTCATGTCAGTTTGTAGTCCACCTTTTGCATGTACAATGTTTTACATTCACTCATGTCAGTTTCTAGCCCACCTTTTGCATGTACATTGTTTTACATTCACTCATGCTAGTTTGTAGTCCACCTTTTGCATGTACATTGTTTTACATTCACTAATGCTAGTTTCTAGCCCACCTTTTGCATGTACAATGTTTTACATTCACTCATGCTAGTTTATAGTCCACCTTTTGCATGTACATTGTTTTACATTCACTCATGTCAGTTTCTAGCCCACCTTTTGCATGTACAATGTTTTACATTCACTCATGTCAGTTTCTAGCCCACCTTTTGCATGTACATTGTTTTACATTCACTCATGCTAGTTTGTAGTCCACCTTTTGCATGTACAATGTTTTACATTCACTCATGTCAGTTTCTAGCCCACCTTTTGCATGTACATTGTTTTACATTCACTCATGCTAGTTTGTAGTCCACCTTTTGCATGTACAATGTTTTACATTCACTCATGTCAGTTTGTAGTCCACCTTTTGCATGTACAATGTTTTACATTCACTCATGCTAGTTTGTAGTCCACCTTTTGAATGTACAATGTTTTACATTCACTCATGCTAGTTTGTAGTCCACCTTTTGCATGTACATTGTTTTACATTCACTCATGCTAGTTTGTAGTCCACCTTTTGTATGTACAATGTTTTACATTCACTCATGCTAGTTTGTAGTCCACCTTTTGCATGTACATTGTTTTACATTCACTCATGTCAGTTTCTAGCCCACCTTTTGCATGTACATTGTTTTACATTCACTCATGTCAGTTTCTAGCCCACCTTTTGCATGTACAATGTTTTACATTCACTCATGTTAGTTTCTAGCCCACCTTTTGCATGTAAAATGTTTTACATTCACTCATGTCAGTTTCCAGCCCACCTTTTGCATGTACAATGTTTTACATTCACTCATGCTAGTTTGTAGTCCACCTTTTCCATGTACATTGTTTTACATTCACTCATGCTAGTGTGTAGTCCACCTTTTGCATGTACAATGTTTTACATTCACTCATGTCAGTTTCTAGCCCACCTTTTGCATGTACAATGTTTTACATTCACTCATGCTAGTTTCCAGCCCACCTTTTGCATGTACAATGTTTTAGATTCACTCATGTCAGTTTCCAGCCCACCTTTTGCATGTACAATGTTTTACATTCACTCATGTCAGTTTCCAGCCCACCTTTTGCATGTACAATGTTTTACATTCACTCATGCTAGTTTGTAGTCCACCCTTTGTATGTACAATATTTTACATTCACTCATGCTAGTTTGTAGTCCACCTTTTGCATGTACAATGTTTTACATTCACTCATGTCAGTTTCCAGTCCACCTTTTGCATGTACAATGTTTTACATTCACTCATGTCAGTTTGTAGCCCACCTTTTGCATGTACAATGTTTTACATTCGTACATGCTAATTTCTAGCCCACCTTTTGCATGTACATTGTTTTACATTCACTCATGCTAGTTTGTAGTCCACCTTTTGTATGTACAATGTTTTACATTCACTCATGTCAGTTTCTAGCGCACCTTTTGCATGTACAATGTTTTACATTCACTCATGCTAGTTTGTAGTCCACCGTTTGCATGTACAATGTTTTACATTCACTCATGTCAGTTTCTAGCCCACCTTTTGCATGTACAATGTTTTACATTCTCTCATGTCAGTTTCCAGTTCACCTTTTGCATGTACAATGTTTTACATTCACTCATGTCAGTTTCTAGTCCACCTTTTGCATGTACAATGTTTTAAATTCACTCATGTCAGTTTCTAGCCCACCTATTGCATGTATAATGTTTTACATTCACTCATGTCAGTTTCTAGCCCACCTTTTGCATGTACAATGTTTTACATTCACTCATGTTAGTTTCTAGCCCACGTTTTGCATGTACAATGTTTTACATTCACTCATGCTAGTTTGTAGTCCACCTTTTGCATGTACAATGTTTTACATTCACTCATGCTAGTTTGTAGTCCACCTTTTGTATGTACAATTTTTTACATTCACTCATGTCAGCTTCCAGCCCAACTTTTGCATATATGTTTTACATTCACTCATGCTAGTTTGTAGTCCACCTTTTGTATGTACAATGTTTTACATTTACTCATGTCAGTTTCCAGCCCACCTTTTGCATATATGTTTTACATTCACACATGCTAGTTTGTAGTCCACCTTTTGCATGTACAATGTTTTACATTCACTCATGTCAGTTTGTAGCCCACCTTTTGCATGTACAATGATTTACATTCGTACATGCTAATTTCTAGCCCACCTTTTGCATGTACATTGTTTTACATTCACTCATGCTAGTTTGTAGTCCACCTTTTGCATGTACAATGTTTTACATTCACTCATGTCAGTTTCTAGCGCACCTTTTGCATGTACAATGTTTTACATTCACTCATGCTAGTTTGTAGTCCACCGTGTGCATGTACAATGTTTTACATTCACTCATGTCAGTTTCTAGCCCACCTTTTGCATGTACAATGTTTTACATTCACTCATGTCAGTTTCCAGTTCACCTTTTGCATGTACAATGTTTTACATTCACTCATGTCAGTTTCTAGTCCACCTTTTGCATGTACAATGTTTTACATTCACTCATGTCAGTTTCCAGTTAACCTTTTGCATGTACAATGTTTTACATTCACTCATGTCAGTTTCTAGTCCACCTTTTGCATGTACAATGTTTTACATTGCCTGATGTCAGTTTGTAGTCCACCTTTTGTATGTATAATTATTTACATTCACTCATGTCAGTTTCTAGCCCACCTTTTGCATGTACAATGTTTTACATTCACTCATGTCAGTTTCTAGCCCACCTTTTGCATGTACAATGTTTTAAATTCACTCATGTCAGTTTCGAGTTCACCTTTTGCATGTACAATGTTTTACATTCACTCATGTCAGTTTCTAGCCCACCTTTTGCATGTACAATGTGTTACATTCACTCATGCTAGTTTGTAGTCCACCTTTTGTATGTACAATTTTTTACATTCACTCATGTCAGCTTCCAGCCCAACTTTTGCATATATGTTTTACATTCACTCATGCTAGTTTGTAGTCCACCTTTTGTATGTACAATATTTTACATTTACTCATGTCAGTTTCCAGCCCACCTTTTGCATATATGTTTTACATTCACTCATGTCTGTTTGTAGCCCACCTTTTGCATGTACAATGTTTTACATTCGTACATGCTAATTTCTAGCCCACCTTTTGCATGTACATTGTTTTACATTCACTCATGCTAGTTTGTAGTCCACCTTTTGCATGTACAATGTTTTACATTCACTCATGTCAGTTTCTAGCGCACCTTTTGCATGTTCAATGTTTTACATTCACTCATGCTAGTTTGTAGTTCACCGTTTGCATGTACAATGTTTTACATTCACTTATGTCAGTTTCTAGCCCACCATTTGCATGTACAATGTTTTACATTCACTCACGTCAGTTTCCAGTTCACCTTTTGCATGTACAATGTTTTACATTCACTCATGTCAGTTTCTAGTCCACCTTTTGCATGTACAATGTTTTACATTCACTCATGTCAGTTTCCAGTTAACCTTTTGCATGTACAATGTTTTACATTCACTCATGTCAGTTTCTAGTCCACCTTTTGCATGTACAATGTTTTACATTGCCTGATGTCAGTTTGTAGTCCACCTTTTGTATGTATAATTATTTACATTCACTCATGTCAGTTTCTAGCCCACCTTTTGCATGTACAATGTTTTACATTCACTCATGTCAGTTTCTAGCCCACCTTTTGCATGTACAATGTTTTAAATTCACTCATGTCAGTTTCGAGTTCACCTTTTGCATGTACAATGTTTTACATTCACTCATGTCAGTTTCTAGCCCACCTTTTGCATGTACAATGTGTTACATTCACTCATGCTAGTTTGTAGTCCACCTTTTGTATGTACAATTTTTTACATTCACTCATGTCAGCTTCCAGCCCAACTTTTGCATATATGTTTTACATTCACTCATGCTAGTTTGTAGTCCACCTTTTGTATGTACAATGTTTTACATTTACTCATGTCAGTTTCCAGCCCACCTTTTGCATATATGTTTTACATTCACTCATGTCTGTTTGTAGCCCACCTTTTGCATGTACAATGTTTTACATTCGTACATGCTAATTTCTAGCCCACCTTTTGCATGTACATTGTTTTACATTCACTCATGCTAGTTTGTAGTCCACCTTTTGCATGTACAATGTTTTACATTCACTCATGTCAGTTTCTAGCGCACCTTTTGCATGTTCAATGTTTTACATTCACTCATGCTAGTTTGTAGTTCACCGTTTGCATGTACAATGTTTTACATTCACTTATGTCAGTTTCTAGCCCACCATTTGCATGTACAATGTTTTACATTCACTCACGTCAGTTTCCAGTTCACCTTTTGCATGTACAATGTTTTACATTCACTCATGTCAGTTTCTAGTCCACCTTTTGCATAAACAATGTTTTACATTCACTCATGTCAGTTTCCAGTTAACCTTTTGCATGTACAATGTTTTACATTCACTCATGTCAGTTTCTAGTCCACCTTTTGCATGTACAATGTTTTACATTGCCTCATGTCAGTTTGTAGTCCACCTTTTGCATGTATAATTATTTACATTCACTCATGTCAGTTTCTAGCCCACCTTTTGCATGTACAATGTTTTACATTCACTCATGTCAGTTTCTAGACCACCTTTTGCATGTACAATGTTTTACATTCACTCATGTCAGTTTCCAGTTAACCTTTAGCATGTACAATGTTTTACATTTACTCATGTGAGTTTCTAGTCCACCTTTTGCATGTACAATGTTTTAAATTCACTCATGTCAGTTTCTAGTCCACCGTTTCCATGTACAATGTTTTACATTGTCTCATGTCAGTTTCTGGCTCACCTTTTGCATGTACAATATTTTACATTCACTCGTGTCAGTTTCTAGTCCACCGTTTCCATGTACAATATTTTACATTGCCTCATGTCAGTTTCTGGCCCACCTTTTGCATGTACAATGTTTTACATTCACTCGTGTCAGTTTCCAGTCCACCGTTTGCATTTACAATGATTTACATTCACTCATGTCAGTTTCTAGCCCACCTTTTGCATGTATAATGTTTTAAATTCACTCATGTCAGTTTCTAGTCCACCGTTTCCATGTACAATGTTTTACATTCACTCATGTCAGTTTCTAGCGCACCTTTTGCATGTACAATGTTTTACATTCACTCATGCTAGTTTGTAGTCCACCGTTTGCATGTACAATATTTTACATTCACTCATGTCAGTTTCTAGCCCACCTTTTGCATGTACAATGTTTTACATTCACTCATGTCAGTTTCCAGTTCACCTTTTGCATGTACAATGTTTTACATTCACTCATGTCAGTTTCTCGTCCACCTTTTGCATGTACAATGTTTTACATTCACTCATGCTAGTTTGTAGTCCACCGTTTGCATGTACAATATTTTACATTCACTCATGTCAGTTTCTAGCCCACCTTTTGCATGTACAATGTTTTACATTCACTCATGTCAGTTTCCAGTTCACCTTTTGCATGTACAATGTTTTACATTCACTCATGTCAGTTTCTCGTCCACCTTTTGCATGTACAATGTTTTAAATTCACTCATGTCAGTTTCTAGCCCACCTATTGCATGTATAATGTTTTACATTCACTCATGTCAGTTTCTAGCCCACCTTTTGCATGTACAATGTTTTACATTCACTCATGTTAGTTTCTAGCCCACGTTTTGCATGTACAATGTTTTACATTCACTCATGCTAGTTTGTAGTCCACCTTTTGCATGTACAATGTTTTACATTCACTCATGCTAGTTTGTAGTCCACCTTTTGTATGTACAATTTTTTACATTCACTCATGTCAGCTTCCAGCCCAACTTTTGCATATATGTTTTACATTCACTCATGCTAGTTTGTAGTCCACCTTTTATATGTACAATGTTTTACATTTACTCATGTCAGTTTCCAGCCCACCTTTTGCATATATGTTTTACATTCACTCATGCTAGTTTGTCGTCCACCTTTTGCATGTACAATGTTTTACATTCACTCATGTCAGTTTGTAGCCCACCTTTTGCATGTACAATGTTTTACATTCGTACATGCTAATTTCTAGCCCACCTTTTGCATGTACATTGTTTTACATTTACTCATGCTAGTTTGTAGTCCACCTTTTGCATGTACAATGTTTTACATTCACTCATGTCAGTTTCTAGCGCACCTTTTGCATGTACAATGTTTTACATTCACTCATGCTAGTTTGTAGTCCACCGTTGGCATATACAATGTTTTACATTCACTCATGTCAGTTTCTAGCCCACCTTTTGCATGTACAATGTTTTACATTCACTCATGTCAGTTTCCAGTTCACCTTTTGCATGTACAATGTTTTACATTCACTCATGTCAGTTTCTAGTCCACCTTTTGCATGTACAATGTTTTACATTCACTCATGTCAGTTTCCAGTTAACCTTTTGCATGTACAATGTTTTACATTCACTCATGTCAGTTTCTAGTCCACCTTTTGCATGTACAATGTTTTACATTGCCTCATGTCAGTTTGTAGTCCACCTTTTGCATGTACAATGTTTTACATTCACTCATGTCAGTTTCCAGTTCACCTTTTGCATGTACAATGTTTTACATTCACTCATGTCAGTTTCTAGACCACCTTTTGCATGTACAATGTTTTACATTCACTCATGTCAGTTTCCAGTTAACCTTTTGCATGTACAATGTTTTACATTTACTCATGTCAGTTTCTAGTCCACCTTTTGCATGTACAATGTTTTAAATTCACTCATGTCAGTTTCTAGTCCACCGTTTCCATGTACAATGTTTTACATTGTCTCATGTCAGTTTCTGGCTCACCTTTTGCATGTACAATATTTTACATTCACTCGTGTCAGTTTCTAGTCCACCGTTTCCATGTACAATATTTTACATTGCCTCATGTCAGTTTCTGGCCCACCTTTTGCATGTACAATGTTTTACATTCACTCGTGTCAGTTTCTAGTCCACCGTTTGCATTTACAATGATTTACATTCACTCATGTCAGTTTCTAGCCCACCTTTTGCATGTATAATGTTTTAAATTCACTCATGTCAGTTTCTAGTCCACCGTTTCCATGTACAATGTTTTACATTCACTCAGGTCAGTTTCTAGCGCACCTTTTGCATGTACAATGTTTTACATTCTCTCATGCTAGTTTGTAGTCCACCGTTTGCATGTACAATATTTTACATTCACTCATGTCAGTTTCTAGCGCACCTTTTGCATGTACAATGTTTTACATTCACTCATGCCAGTTTGTAGTCCACCTTTTGCATGTACAAT
The DNA here is from genome assembly GCF_978046115.1 of Saccoglossus kowalevskii. Classification (NCBI taxonomy): domain Eukaryota; kingdom Metazoa; phylum Hemichordata; class Enteropneusta; family Harrimaniidae; genus Saccoglossus; species Saccoglossus kowalevskii. The sequence goes on from NC_140642.1 coordinate 43,271,852, forward strand.
GTTTTACATTCACTGATGCTAGTTTGTAGTCCACCTTTTGCATGTACATTGTTTTACATTCACTAATGCTAGTTTGTAGTCCACCTTTTGCATGTACAATGTTTTACATTCACTCATGTCAGTTTGTAGTCCACCTTTTGCGTGTATAATTATTTACATTCACTCATGTCAGTTTCTAGCCCACCTTTTGCATGTACAATGTTTTACATTCACTCATGTCAGTTTCTAGCCCACCTTTTGCATGTACAATGTTTTACATTCACTCATGTCAGTTTCTAGCCCACCTTTTGCATGTACAATGTTTTACATTCACTCATGTCAGTTTCCAGTTCACCTTTTGCATGTACAATGTTTTACATTCACTCATGTCAGTTTCTAGTCCACCTTTTGCATGTACAATGTTTTACATTCACTCATGTCAGTTTCCAGTTAACCTTTTGCATGTACAATGTTTTACATTCACTCATGTCAGTTTCTAGTCCACCTTTTGCATGTACAATGTTTTACATTGCCTCATGTCAGTTTGTAGTCCACCTTTTGCATGTACAATGTTTTACATTCACTCATGTCAGTTTCCAGTTCACCTTTTGCATGTACAATGTTTTACATTCACTCATGTCAGTTTCTAGACCACCTTTTGCATGTACAATGTTTTACATTCACTCATGTCAGTTTCCAGTTAACCTTTTGCATGTACAATGTTTTACATTTACTCATGTCAGTTTCTAGTCCACCTTTTGCATGTACAATGTTTTAAATTCACTCATGTCAGTTTCTAGTCCACCGTTTCCATGTACAATGTTTTACATTGTCTCATGTCAGTTTCTGGCTCACCTTTTGCATGTACAATATTTTACATTCACTCGTGTCAGTTTCTAGTCCACCGTTTCCATGTACAATATTTTACATTGCCTCATGTCAGTTTCTGGCCCACCTTTTGCATGTACAATGTTTTACATTCACTCGTGTCAGTTTCTAGTCCACCGTTTGCATTTACAATGATTTACATTCACTCATGTCAGTTTCTAGCCCACCTTTTGCATGTATAATGTTTTAAATTCACTCATGTCAGTTTCTAGTCCACCGTTTCCATGTACAATGTTTTACATTCACTCAGGTCAGTTTCTAGCGCACCTTTTGCATGTACAATGTTTTACATTCTCTCATGCTAGTTTGTAGTCCACCGTTTGCATGTACAATATTTTACATTCACTCATGTCAGTTTCTAGCGCACCTTTTGCATGTACAATGTTTTACATTCACTCATGCCAGTTTGTAGTCCACCTTTTGCATGTACAATGTTTTACATTCACTGATGCTAGTTTGTAGTCCACCTTTTGCATGTACATTGTTTTACATTCACTAATGCTAGTTTGTAGTCCACCTTTTGCATGTACAATGTTTTACATTCACTCATGTCAGTTTGTAGTCCACCTTTTGCGTGTATAATTATTTACATTCACTCATGTCAGTTTCTAGCCCACCTTTTGCATGTACAATGTTTTACATTCACTCATGTCAGTTTCTAGCCCACCTTTTGCATGTACAATGTTTTACATTCACTCATGTCAGTTTCTAGCCCACCTTTTGCATGTACAATGTTTTACATTCACTCATGTCAGTTTCCAATTAACCTTTTGCATGTACAATGTTTTACATTTACTCATGTCAGTTTCTAGTCCACCTTTTGCATGTACAATGTTTTAAATTCACTCATGTCAGTTTCTAGTCCACCGTTTCCATGTACAATGTTTTACATTGCCTCATGTCAGTTTCTGGCCCACCTTTTGCATGTACAATGTTTTACATTCACTCGTGTCAGTTTCTAGTCCACCGTTTGCATTTACAATGATTTACATTCACTCATGTCAGTTTCTAGCCCACCTTTTGCATGTATAATGTTTTAAATTCACTCATGTCAGTTTCTAGTCCACCGTTTCCATGTACAATGTTTTACATTCACTCATGCTAGTTTGTAGTCCACCGTTTGCATGTACAATGTTTTACATTCACTCATGTCAGTTTCTAGCCCACCTTTTGCATGTACAATGTTTTACATTCACTCATGTCAGTTTCCAGTTCACCTTTTGCTTGTACAATGTTTTACATTCACTCATGTCAGTTTCTAGTCCACCTTTCGCATGTACAATGTTTTACATTCACTCATGTCAGTTTGTAGCCCACCTTTTGCATGTACAATGTTTTACATTCGTACATGCTAATTTCTAGCCCACCTTTTGCATGTACATTGTTTTACATTCACTCATGCTACTTTGTAGTCCACCTTTTGCATGTACAATGTTTTACATTCACTCATGTCAGTTTCTAGCGCACCTTTTGCATGTACAATGTTTTACATTCACTCATGACAGTTTGTAGTCCACCTTTTGCATGTACAATGTTTTACATTCACTGATGCTAGTTTGTAGTCCACCTTTTGCATGTACATTGTTTTACATTCACTCATGCTAGTTTGTAGTCCACCTGTTGCATGTACAATGTTTTACATTCACTCATGTCAGTTTGTAGTCCACCTTTTGCGTGTATAATTATTTACATTCACTCATGTCAGTTTCTAGCCCACCTTTTGCATGTACAATGTTTTACATTCACTCATGTCAGTTTCTAGCCCACCTTTTGCATGTACAATGTTTTACATTCACTCATGTCAGTTTCCAGTTAACCTTTTGCATGTACAATGTTTTACATTCACTCATGCCAGTTTGTAGTCCACCTTTTGCATGTACAATGTTTTACATTCACTGATGCTAGTTTGTAGTCCACCTTTTGCATGTACATTGTTTTACATTCACTCATGCTAGTTTGTAGTCCACCTTTTGCATGTACAATGTTTTACATTCACTCATGTCAGTTTCTAGTCCACCGTTTCCATGTACAATGTTTTACATTGCCTCATGTCAGTTTCTGGCCCACCTTTTGCATTTACAATGATTTACATTCACTCATGTTAGTTTCTAGCCCACCTTTTGCAAGTATAATGTTTTAAATTCACTCATGTCAGTTTCTAGTCCACCGTTTCCATGTACAATGTTTTACATTCACTCATGTCAGTTTCTAGCGCACCTTTTGCATGTACAATGTTTTACATTCACTCATGCTAGTTTGTAGTCCACCGTTTGCATGTACAATGTTTTACATTCACTCATGTCAGTGTCTAGCCCACCTTTTGCATGTACAATGTTTTACATTCACTCATGTCAGTTTCCAGTTCACCTTTTGCATGTACAATGTTTTACATTCACTCATGTCAGTTTCTAGTCCACCTTTCGCATGTACAATGTTTTAAATTCACTCATGTCAGTTTCTAGCCCACCTATTGCATGTATAATGTTTTACATTCACTCATGTCAGTTTCTAGCCCACCTTTTGCATGTACAATGTTTTACATTCACTCATGTTAGTTTCTAGCCCACGTTTTGCATGTACAATGTTTTACATTCACTCATGCTAGTTTGTAGTCCACCTTTTGCATGTACAATGTTTTACATTCACTCATGTCAGTTTCCAGTTCACCTTTTGCATGTACAATGTTTTACATTCACTCATGTCAGTTTCTAGTCCACCTTTTGCATGTACAATGTTTTAAATTCACTCATGTCAGTTTCTAGCCCACCTATTGCATGTATAATGTTTTACATTCACTCATGTCAGTTTCTAGCCCACCTTTTGCATGTACAATGTTTTACATTCACTCATGTTAGTTTCTAGCCCACGTTTTGCATGTACAATGTTTTACATTCACTCATGCTAGTTTGTAGTCCACCTTTTGCATGTACAATGTTTTACATTCACTCATGCTAGTTTGTAGTCCACCTTTTGTATGTACAATTTTTTACATTCACTCATGTCAGCTTCCAGCCCAACTTTTGCATATATGTTTTATATTCACTCATGCTAGTTTGTAGTCCACCTTTTGTATGTACAATGTTTTACATTTACTCATGTCAGTTTCCAGCCCACCTTTTGCATATATGTTTTACATTCACTCATGCTAGTTTGTAGTCCACCTTTTGCATGTACAATGTTTTACATTCACTCATGTCAGTTTGTAGCCCACCTTTTGCATGTACAATGTTTTACATTCGTACATGCTAATTTCTAGCCCACCTTTTGCATGTACATTGTTTTACATTCACTCATGCTAGTTTGTAGTCCACCTTTTGCATGTACAATGTTTTACATTCACTCATGTCAGTTTCTAGCGCACATTTTGCATGTACAATGTTTTACATTCACTCATGCCAGTTTGTAGTCCACCTTTTGCATGTACAATGTTTTACATTCACTGATGCTAGTTTGTAGTCCACCTTTTGCATGTACATTGTTTTACATTCACTCATGCTAGTTTGTAGTCCACCTTTTGCATGTACAATGTTTTACATTCACTCATGTCAGTTTGTAGTCCACCTTTTGCGTGTATAATTATTTACATTCACTCATGTCAGTTTCTAGCCCACCTTTTGCATGTACAATGTTTTACATTCACTCATGTCAGTTTCTAGCCCACCTTTTGCATGTACAATGTTTCACATTCACTCATGTCAGTTTCTAGCCCACCTTTTGCATGTACAATGTTTTACATTCACTCATGTCAGTTTCCAGTTAACCTTTTGCATGTACAATGTTTTACATTTACTCATGTCAGTTTCTAGTCCACCTTTTGCATGTGCAATGTTTTAAATTCACTCATGTCAGTTTCTAGTCCACCGTTTCCATGTACAATGTTTTACATTGCCTCATGTCAGTTTCTGGCCCACCTTTTGCATATACAATGTTTTACATTCACTCGTGTCAGTTTCTAGTCCACCGTTTGCATTTACAATGATTTACATTCACTCATGTCAGTTTCTAGCTACCTTTTGCATGTATAATGTTTTAAATTCACTCATGTCAGTTTCTAGTCCACCGTTTCCATGTACAATGTTTTACATTCACTCATGTCAGTTTCTAGCGCACCTTTTGCATGTACAATGTTTTACATTCACTCATGCTAGTTTGTAGTCCACCGTTTGCATGTACAATGTTTTACAATCACTCATGTCAGTTTCTAGCCCACCTTTTGCATGTACAATGTTTTACATTCACTCATGTCAGTTTCCAGTTCACCTTTTGCATGTACAATGTTTTACATTCACTCATGTCAGTTTCTAGTCCACCTTTCGCATGTACAATGTTTTAAATTCACTCATGTCAGTTTCTAGCCCACCTATTGCATGTATAATGTTTTACATTCACTCATGTCAGTTTCTAGCCCACCTTTTGCATGTACAATGTTTTACATTCACTCATGTTAGTTTCTAGCCCACGTTTTGCATGTACAATGTTTTACATTCACTCATGCTAGTTTGTAGTCCACCTTTTGCATGTACAATGTTTTACATTCACTCATGCTAGTTTGTAGTCCACCTTTTGCATGTACAATTTTTTACATTCACTCATGTCAGCTTCCAGCCCACCTTTTGCATATATGTTTTACATTCACTCATGCTTGTTTGTAGTCCACCTTTTGTATGTACAATTTTTTACATTCACTCATGTCAGATTCCAGCCCAACTTTTGCATATATGTTTTACATTCACTCATGCTAGTTTGTAGTCCACCTTTTGTATGTACAATGTTTTACATTTACTCATGTCAGTTTCCAGCCCACCTTTTGCATGTACAATGTTTTACATTCACTCATGTCAGTTTGTAGCCCACCTTTTGCATGTACAATGTTTTACATTCGTACATGCTAATTTCTAGCCCACCTTTTGCATGTACATTGTTTTACATTCACTCATGCTAGTTTGTAGTCCACCTTTTGCATGTACAATGTTTTACATTCACTCATGTCAGTTTCTAGCCCACCTTTTGCATGTACAATGTTTTACATTCACTCATGCTAGTTTGTAGTCCACCGTTTGCATGTACAATGTTTTACATTCACTCATGTCAGTTTCTAGCCCACCTTTTGCATGTACAATGTTTTACATTCACTCATGTCAGTTTCCAGTTCACCTTTTGCATGTACAATGTTTTACATTCACTCATGTCAGTTTCTAGTCCACCTTTTGCATGTACAATGTTTTACATTCACTCATGTCAGTTTCCAGTTAACCTTTTGCATGTACAATGTTTTACATTCACTCATGTCAGTTTCTAGTCCACCTTTTGCATGTACAATGTTTTACATTGCCTCATGTCAGTTTGTAGTCCACCTTTTGTATGTATAATTATTTACATTCACTCATGTCAGTTTCTAGCCCACCTTTTGCATGTACAATGTTTTACATTCACTCATGTCAGTTTCTAGCCCACCTTTTGCATGTACAATGTTTTACATTCACTCATGTCAGTTTGAGGTCCACCTTTTGCATGTACAATGTTTTACATTCACTCATGCTAGTTTGAAGTCCACCTTTTGCATGTACAATTTTTTACATTCACTCATGTCAGCTTCCAGCACACCTTTTGCATATATTTTTTACATTCACTCATGCTAGTTTGTAGTCCACCTTTTGTATGTACAATTTTTTACATTCACTCATGTCAGCTTCCAGCCCAACTTTTGCATATATGTTTTACATTCACTCATGCTAGTTTGTAGTCCACCTTTTGTATGTACAATGTTTTACATTTACTCATGTCAGTTTCCAGCCCACCTTTTGCATATATCGTTTTACATTCACTCATGCTAGTTTGTAGTCCAACATTTGCATGTACAATGTTTTACATTCACTCATGTCAGTTTGTAGCCCACCTTTTGCATGTACAATGTTTTACATTCGTACATGCTAATTTCTAGCCCACCTTTTGCATGTACATTGTTTTACATTCACTCATGCTAGTTTGTAGTCCACCTTTTGCATGTATAATTATTTACATTCACTCATGTCAGTTTCTAGCCCACCTTTTGCATGTACAATGTTTTACATTCACTCAAGTCAGTTTCTAGCACACCTTTTGCATGTACAATGTTTTACATTCACTCATGTCAGTTTCCAGTTCACCTTTTGCATGTACAATGTTTTACATTCACTCATGTCAGTTTCTAGCCCACCTTTTGCATGTACAATGTTTTACATTCACTCATGTCAGTTTCCAGTTAACCTTTTGCACGTACAATGTTTTACATTTACTCATGTCAGTTTCTAGTCCACCTTTTGCATGTACAATGTTTTAAATTCACTCATGTCAGTTTCTAGTCCACCGTTTCCATGTACAATGTTTTACATTGCCTCATGTCAGTTTCTGGCCCACCTTTTGCATGTACAATGTTTTACATTCACTCGTGTCAGTTTCTAGTCCACCGTTTGCATTTACAATGATTTACATTCACTCATGTCAGTTTCTAGCCCACCTTTTGCATGTATAATGTTTTAAATTCACTCATGTCAGTTTCTAGTCCACCGTTTCCATGTACAATGTTTTACATTCACTCATGTCAGTTTCTAGCCCACCTTTTGCATGTACAATGTTTTACATTCACTCATGTCAGTTTCCAGTTCACCTTTTGCATGTACAATGTTTTACATTCACTCATGTCAGTTTCTAGTCCACCTTTTGCATGTACAATGTTTTACATTCACTCATGTCAGTTTCCAGTTAACCTTTTGCATGTACAATGTTTTACATTCACTCATGTCAGTTTCTAGTCCACCTTTTGCATGTACAATGTTTTACATTGCCTCATGTCAGTTTGTAGTCCACCTTTTGCATGTATAATTATTTACATTCTCTCATGTCAGTTTCTAGCCCACCTTTTGCATGTACAATGTTTTACATTCACTCATGTCAGTTTCTAGCCCACCTTTTGCATGTACAATGTTTTACATTCACTCATGTCAGTTTCCAGTTCACCTTTTGCAAGTACAATGTTTTACATTCACTCATGTCAGTTTCTAGCCCACCTTTTGCATGTACAATGTTTTACATTCACTCATGTCAGTTTCCAGTTAACCTTTTGCATGTACAATGTTTTACATTCACTCATGTCAGTTTCTAGTCCACCTTTTGCATGTACAATGTTTTAAATTCACTCATGTCAGTTTCTAGTCCACCGTTTCCATGTACAATGTTTAACATTGCCTCATGTCAGTTTCTGGCTCACCTTTTGCATGTACAATATTTTACATTGCCTCATGTCAGTTTCTGGCCCACCTTTTGCATGTACAATGTTTTACATTCACTCGTGTCAGTTTCTAGTCCACCGTTTGCATTTACAATGATTTACATTCACTCATGTCAGTTTCTAGCCCACCTTTTGCATGTATAATGTTTTAAATTCACTCATGTCAGTTTCCAGTCCACCGTTTCCATGTACAATGTTTTACATTCACTCATGTCAGTTTCTAGTCCACCTTTGCATGTACATTGTTTTACATTCACTCATGTCAGTTTCTAGCCCACCTATTGCATGTATAATGTTTTACATTCACTCATGTCAGTTTCTAGCCCACCTTTTGCATGTACAATGTTTTACATTCACTCATGTTAGTTTCTAGCCCACGTTTTGCATGTACAATGTTTTACATTCACTCATGCTAGTTTGTAGTCCACCTTTTGCATGTACAATGTTTTACATTCACTCATGCTAGTTTGTAGTCCACCTTTTGTATGTACAATTTTTTACATTCACTCATGTCAGCTTCCAGCCCACCTTTTGCATATATGTTTTACATTCACTCATGCTAGTTTGTAGTCCATCTTTTGTATGTACAATGTTTTACATTCACTCATGTCAGTTTCCAGCCCACCTTTTGCATATATGTTTTACATTCACTCATGCTAGTTTGTAGTCCACCTTTTGCATGTACAATGTTTTACATTCACTCATGTCAGTTTGTAGCCCACCTTTTGCATGTACATTGTTTTACATTCGTATATGCTAATTTCTAGCCCACCTTTTGCATGTACATTGTTTTACATTCACTCATGCTAGTTTGTAGTCTACCTTTTGCATGTACAATGTTTTACATTCACTCATGTCAGTTTCTAGCGCACCTTTTGCATGTACAATGTTTTACATTCACTCATGCTAGTTTGTAGTCCACCGTTTCCATGTACAATGTTTTACATTCACTCATGTCAGTTTCTAGCCCACCTTTTGCATGTACAATGTTTTACATTCACTCATGTCAGTTTCTTGTCCACCTTTTGCATGTACAATGTTTTAAATTCACTCATGTCAGTTTCTAGTCCACCGTTTCCATGTACAATGTTTTACATTCACTCATGTCAGTTTCTAGTCCACCGTTTGCATGTACAATATTTTAAATTCACTCATGTCAGTTTCTAGTCCACCGTTTCCATGTACAATGTTTTACATTCACTCATGTCAGTTTCTAGTCCACCGTTTGCATGTACAATATTTTACATTGCCTCATGTCAGTTTGTAGTCCACCTTTTGCATGTACAATTATTTACATTCACTCATGTTAGTTTCTAGCCCACCTTTTGCATGTACAATGTTTTACATTCACTCGTGTCAGTTTCTAGTCCACCGTTTGCATTTACAATGATTTACATTCACTCATGTCAGTTTCTAGCCCTCCTTTTGCATGTATAATGTTTTAAATTCACTCATGTCAGTTTCCAGTCCACCGTTTCCATGTACAATGTTTTACATTCACTCATGTCAGTTTCTAGTCCACCTTTGCATGTACATTGTTTTACATTCACTCATGTCAGTTTCTAGCCCACCTATTGCATGTATAATGTTTTACATTCACTCATGTCAGTTTCTAGCCTACCTTTTGCATGTACAATGTTTTACATTCACTCATGTTAGTTTCTAGCCCACGTTTTGCATGTACAATGTTTTACATTCACTCATGCTAGTTTGTAGTCCACCTTTTGCATGTACAATGTTTTACATTCACTCATGCTAGTTTGTAGTCCACCTTTTGTATGTACAATTTTTTACATTCACTCATGTCAGCTTCCAGCCCACCTTTTGCATATATGTTTTACATTCACTCATGCTAGTTTGTAGTCCATCTTTTGTATGTACAATGTTTTACATTCACTCATGTCAGTTTCCAGCCCACCTTTTGCATATATGTTTTACATTCACTCATGCTAGTTTGTAGTCCACCTTTTGCATGTACAATGTTTTACATTCACTCATGTCAGTTTGTAGCCCACCTTTTGCATGTACATTGTTTTACACTCACTCATGCTAGTTTGTAGTCTACCTTTTGCATGTACAATGTTTTACATTCACTCATGTCAGTTTCTAGCGCACCTTTTGCATGTACAATGTTTTACATTCACTCATGCTAGTTTGTAGTCCACCGTTTGCATGTACAATGTTTTACATTCACTCATGTCAGTTTCTAGCCCACCTTTTGCATGTACAATGTTTTACATTCACTCATGTCAGTTTCTTGTCCACCTTTTGCATGTACAATGTTTTAAATTCACTCATGTCAGTTTCTAGTCCACCGTTTCCATGTACAATGTTTTACATTCACTCATGTCAGTTTCTAGTCCACCGTTTGCATGTACAATATTTTAAATTCACTCATGTCAGTTTCTAGTCCACCGTTTCCATGTACAATGTTTTACATTCACTCATGTCAGTTTCTAGTCCACCGTTTGCATGTACAATATTTTACATTGCCTCATGTCAGTTTGTAGTCCACCTTTTGCATGTACAATTATTTACATTCACTCATGTTAGTTTCTAGCCCACCTTTTGCATGTACAATGTTTTACATTCACTCATGTTAGTTTCTAGCCCACCTTTTGCATGTACAATGTTTTGCATTCACTCATGTCAGTTTCCAGCCCACCTTTTGCATGTATTGTTTACATTCACTCATGCTAGTTTGTAGTCCACCTTTTGCATGTACAATGTTTTACATTCACTCATGTCAGTTTCCAGCCCACCTTTTGCATGTATGTTTTACATTCACTCATGCTAGTTTCTAGTCCACCTTTTGCATGTATAATGTTTTAAATTCACTCATGTAAGTTTCTAGTCCACCGTTTCCATGTACAATGTTTTACATTCACTCATGTCAGTTTGTAGTCCACCTTTTGCATGTATAATGTTTTACATTCACTCATGTCAGTTTCTAGTCCACCTTTTGCATGTACATTGTTTTACATTCACTCATGTCAGTTTCTAGCCCACCTATTGCATGTATAATGTTTTACATTCACTCATGTCAGTTTCTAGCCCACCTTTTGCATGTACAATGTTTTACATTCACTCATGTTAGTTTCTAGCCCACGTTTTGCATGTACAATGTTTTACATTCACTCATGCTAGTTTGTAGTCCACCTTTTGCATGTACAATGTTTTACATTCACTCATGCTAGTTTGTAGTCCACCTTTTGTATGTACAATTTTTTACATTCACTCATGTCAGCTTCCAGCCCACCTTTTGCATATATGTTTTACATTCACTCATGCTAGTTTGTAGTCCACCTTTTGTATGTACAATGTTTTACATTCACTCATGTCAGTTTCCAGCCCACCTTTTGCATATATGTTTTACATTCACTCATGCTAGTTTGTAGTCCACCTTTTGCATGTACAATGTTTTACATTAACTCATGTCAGTTTGTAGCCCACCTTTTGCATGTACATTGTTTTACATTCGTACATGCTAATTTCTAGCCCACCTTTTGCATGTACATTGTTTTACATTCACTCATGCTAGTTTGTAGTCTACCTTTTGCATGTACAATGTTTTACATTCACTCATGTCAGTTTCTAGCGCACCTTTTGCATGTACAATGTTTTACATTCACCCATGCTAGTTTGTAGTCCACCGTTTGCATGTGCAATGTTTTACATTCACTCATGTCAGTTTCTTGCCCACCTTTTGCATGTACAATGTTTTACATTCACTCATGTCAGTTTCTTGTCCACCTTTTGCATGTACAATGTTTTAAATTCACTCATGTCAGTTTCTAGTCCACCGTTTCCATGTACAATGTTTTACATTCACTCATGTCAGTTTCTAGTCCACCGTTTGCATGTACAATATTTTACATTGCCTCATGTCAGTTTGTAGTCCACCTTTTGCATGTATAATTATTTACATTCACTCATGTCAGTTTCTAGCCCACCTTTTGCATGTACAATGTTTTACATTCACTCATGTTAGTTTCTAGCCCACCTTTTGCATGTACAATGTTTTGCATTCACTCATGTCAGTTTCCAGCCCACCTTTTGCATGTATGCTTTACATTCACTCATGCTAGTTTGTAGTCCACCTTTTGCATGTACAATTTTTTACATTCACTCATGTCAGTTTCTAGCCCACCTTTTGATTGTACAATGTTTTACATTCACTCATGCTAGTTTGTAGTCCACCTTTTGCATGTACAATGTTTTACATTCACTCATGTCAGTTTGTAGCCCACCTTTTGCATGTACATTGTTTTACATTCGTATATGCTAATTTCTAGCCCACCTTTTGCATGTACATTGTTTTACATTCACTCATGCTAGTTTGTAGTCTACCTTTTGCATGTACAATGTTTTACATTCACTCATGTCAGTTTCTAGCGCACCTTTTGCATGTACAATGTTTTACATTCACTCATGTTAGTTTCTAGCCCACCTTTTGCATGTACAATGTTTTGCATTCACTCATGTCAGTTTCCAGCCCACCTTTTGCATGTATTGTTTACATTCACTCATGCTAGTTTGTAGTCCACCTTTTGCATGTACAATGTTTTACATTCACTCATGTCAGTTTCCAGCCCACCTTTTGCATGTATGTTTTACATTCACTCATGCTAGTTTCTAGTCCACCTTTTGCATGTATAATGTTTTAAATTCACTCATGTAAGTTTCTAGTCCACCGTTTCCATGTACAATGTTTTACATTCACTCATGTCAGTTTGTAGTCCACCTTTTGCATGTATAATGTTTTACATTCACTCATGTCAGTTTCTAGTCCACCTTTTGCATGTACATTGTTTTACATTCACTCATGCTAGTTTGTAGTCTACCTTTTGCATGTACAATGTTTTACATTCACTCATGTCAGTTTCTAGCGCACCTTTTGCATGTACAATGTTTTACATTCACTCATGCTAGTTTGTAGTCCACCGTTTGCATGTGCAATGTTTTACATTCACTCATGTCAGTTTCTAGCCCACCTTTTGCATGTACAATGTTTTACATTCACTCATGTCAGTTTCTTGTCCACCTTTTGCATGTACAATGTTTTAAATTCACTCATGTCAGTTTCTAGTCCACCGTTTCCATGTACAATGTTTTACATTCACTCATGTCAGTTTCTAGTCCACCGTTTGCATGTACAATATTTTACATTGCCTCATGTCAGTTTGTAGTCCACCTTTTGCATGTATAATTATTTACATTCACTCATGTCAGTTTCTAGCCCACCTTTTGCATGTACAATGTTTTACATTCACTCATGTTAGTTTCTAGCCCACCTTTTGCATGTACAATGTTTTGCATTCACTCATGTCAGTTTCCAGCCCACCTTTTGCATGTATGCTTTACATTCACTCATGCTAGTTTGTAGTCCACCTTTTGCATGTACAATTTTTTACATTCACTCATGTCAGTTTCTAGCCCACCTTTTGATTGTACAATGTTTTACATTCACTCATGCTAGTTTGTAGTCCACCTTTTGCATGTACAATGTTTTACATTCACTCATGTCAGTTTGTAGCCCACCTTTTGCATGTACATTGTTTTACATTCGTATATGCTAATTTCTAGCCCACCTTTTGCATGTACATTGTTTTACATTCACTCATGCTAGTTTGTAGTCTACCTTTTGCATGTACAATGTTTTACATTCACTCATGTCAGTTTCTAGCGCACCTTTTGCATGTACAATGTTTTACATTCACTCATGTTAGTTTCTAGCCCACCTTTTGCATGTACAATGTTTTGCATTCACTCATGTCAGTTTCCAGCCCACCTTTTGCATGTATTGTTTACATTCACTCATGCTAGTTTGTAGTCCACCTTTTGCATGTACAATGTTTTACATTCACTCATGTCAGTTTCCAGCCCACCTTTTGCATGTATGTTTTACATTCACTCATGCTAGTTTCTAGTCCACCTTTTGCATGTATAATGTTTTAAATTCACTCATGTAAGTTTCTAGTCCACCGTTTCCATGTACAATGTTTTACATTCACTCATGTCAGTTTGTAGTCCACCTTTTGCATGTATAATGTTTTACATTCACTCATGTCAGTTTCTAGTCCACCTTTTGCATGTACATTCTTTTACATTCACTCATGTCAGTTTCTAGCCCACCTATTGCATGTATAATGTTTTACATTCACTCATGTCAGTTTCTAGCCCACCTTTTGCATGTACAATGTTTTACATTCACTCATGTTAGTTTCTAGCCCACGTTTTGCATGTACAATGTTTTACATTCACTCATGCTAGTTTGTAGTCCACCTTTTGCATGTACAATGTTTTACATTCACTCATGCTAGTTTGTAGTCCACCTTTTGTATGTACAATTTTTTACATTCACTCATGTCAGCTTCCAGCCCACCTTTTGCATATATGTTTTACATTCACTCATGCTAGTTTGTAGTCCACCTTTTGTATTTACAATGTTTTACATTCACTCATGTCAGTTTCCAGCCCACCTTTTGCATATATGTTTTACATTCACTCATGCTAGTTTGTAGTCCACCTTTTGCATGTACAATGTTTTACATTCACTCATGTCAGTTTGTAGCCCACCTTTTGCATGTACATTGTTTTACATTCGTACATGCTAATTTCTAGCCCACCTTTTGCATGTACATTGTTTTACATTCACTCATGCTAGTTTGTAGTCTACCTTTTGCATGTACAATGTTTTACATTCACTCATGTCAGTTTCTAGCGCACCTTTTGCATGTACAATGTTTTACATTCACTCATGCTAGTTTGTAGTCCACCGTTTGCATGTGCAATGTTTTACATTCACTCATGTCAGTTTCTAGCCCACCTTTTGCATGTACAATGTTTTACATTCACTCATGTCAGTTTCTTGTCCACCTTTTGCATGTACAATGTTTTAAATTCACTCATGTCAGTTTCTAGTCTACCGTTTCCATGTACAATGTTTTACATTCACTCATGTCAGTTTCTAGTCCACCGTTTGCATGTACAATATTTTACATTGCCTCATGTCAGTTTGTTGTCCACCTTTTGCATGTATAATTATTTACATTCACTCATGTCAGTTTCTAGCCCACCTTTTGCATGTACAATGTTTTACATTCACTCATGTTAGTTTCTAGCCCACCTTTTGCATGTACAATGTTTTGCATTCACTCATGTCAGTTTCCAGCCCACCTTTTGCATGTATGCTTTACATTCACTCATGCTAGTTTGTAGTCCACCTTTTGCATGTACAATTTTTTACATTCACTCATGTCAGTTTCTAGCCCACCTTTTGCATGTACAATGTTTTACATTCACTCATGCTAGTTTGTAGTCCACCTTTTGCATGTACAATGTTTTACATTCACTCATGTCAGTTTGTAGCCCACCTTTTGCATGTACATTGTTTTACATTCGTATATGCTAATTTCTAGCCCACCTTTTGCATGTACATTGTTTTACATTCACTCATGCTAGTTTGTAGTCTACCTTTTGCATGTACAATGTTTTACATTCACTCATGTCAGTTTCTAGCGCACCTTTTGCATGTACAATGTTTTACATTCACTCATGCTAGTTTGTAGTCCACCGTTTGCATGTACAATGTTTTACATTCACTCATGTCAGTTTCTAGCCCACCTTTTGCATGTACAATGTTTTACATTCACTCATGTCAGTTTCTTGTCCACCTTTTGCATGTACAATGTTTTAAATTCACTCATGTCAGTTTCTAGTCCACCGTTTCCATGTACAATGTTTTACATTCACTCATGTCAGTTTCTAGTCCACCGTTTGCATGTACAATATTTTAAATTCACTCATGTCAGTTTCTAGTCCACCGTTTCCATGTACAATGTTTTACATTCACTCATGTCAGTTTCTAGTCCACCGTTTGCATGTACAATATTTTACATTGCCTCATGTCAGTTTGTAGTCCACCTTTTGCATGTACAATTATTTACATTCACTCATGTTAGTTTCTAGCCCACCTTTTGCATGTACAATGTTTTACATTCACTCATGTTAGTTTCTAGCCCACCTTTTGCATGTACAATGTTTTGCATTCACTCATGTCAGTTTCCAGCCCACCTTTTGCATGTATTGTTTACATTCACTCATGCTAGTTTGTAGTCCACCTTTTGCATGTACAATGTTTTACATTCACTCATGTCAGTTTCCAGCCCACCTTTTGCATGTATGTTTTACATTCACTCATGCTAGTTTCTAGTCCACCTTTTGCATGTATAATGTTTTAAATTCACTCATGTAAGTTTCTAGTCCACCGTTTCCATGTACAATGTTTTACATTCACTCATGTCAGTTTGTTGTCCACCTTTTGCATGTATAATGTTTTACATTCACTCATGTCAGTTTCTAGTCCACCTTTTGCATGTACATTGTTTTACATTCACTCATGTCAGTTTCTAGCCCACCTATTGCATGTATAATGTTTTACATTCACTCATGTCAGTTTCTAGCCCACCTTTTGCATGTACAATGTTTTACATTCACTCATGTTAGTTTCTAGCCCACGTTTTGCATGTACAATGTTTTACATTCACTCATGCTAGTTTGTAGTCCACCTTTTGCATGTACAATGTTTTACATTCACTCATGCTAGTTTGTAGTCCACCTTTTGTATGTACAATTTTTTACATTCACTCATGTCAGCTTCCAGCCCACCTTTTGCATATATGTTTTACATTCACTCATGCTAGTTTGTAGTCCACCTTTTGTATGTACAATGTTTTACATTCACTCATGTCAGTTTCCAGCCCACCTTTTGCATATATGTTTTACATTCACTCATGCTAGTTTGTAGTCCACCTTTTGCATGTACAATGTTTTACATTCACTCATGTCAGTTTGTAGCCCACCTTTTGCATGTACATTGTTTTACATTCACTCATGCTAGTTTGTAGTCTACCTTTTGCATGTACAATGTTTTACATTCACTCATGTCAGTTTCTAGCGCACCTTTTGCATGTACAATGTTTTACATTCACTCATGCTAGTTTGTAGTCCACCGTTTGCATGTGCAATGTTTTACATTCACTCATGTCAGTTTCTAGCCCACCTTTTGCATGTACAATGTTTTACATTCACTCATGTCAGTTTCTTGTCCACCTTTTGCATGTACAATGTTTTAAATTCACTCATGTCAGTTTCTAGTCCACCGTTTCCATGTACAATGTTTTACATTCACTCATGTCAGTTTCTAGTCCACCGTTTGCATGTACAATATTTTACATTGCCTCATGTCAGTTTGTAGTCCACCTTTTGCATGTATAATTATTTACATTCACTCATGTCAGTTTCTAGCCCACCTTTTGCATGTACAATGTTTTACATTCACTCATGTTAGTTTCTAGCCCACCTTTTGCATGTACAATGTTTTGCATTCACTCATGTCAGTTTCCAGCCCACCTTTTGCATGTATGCTTTACATTCACTCATGCTAGTTTGTAGTCCACCTTTTGCATGTACAATTTTTTACATTCACTCATGTCAGTTTCTAGCCCACCTTTTGCATGTACAATGTTTTACATTCACTCATGCTAGTTTCTAGTCCACCTTTTGCATGTACAATGTTTTAAATTCACTCATGTCAGTTTCTAGTCCACCGTTTCCATGTACAATGTTTTACATTCACTCATGTCAGTTTCTAGTCCACCGTTTGCATGTACAATATTTTACATTGCCTCATGTCAGTTTGTAGTCCACCTTTTGCATGTACAATTATTTACATTCACTCATGTTAGTTTCTAGCCCACGTTTTGCATGTATAATGTTTTACATTCACTCATGTCAGTTTGTAGTCCACCTTTTGCATGTACAATGTTTTACATTCACTCATGTCAGTTTGTAGTCCACCTTTTGCATGTACAATGTTTTACATTCACTCACGTCAGTTTCTAGCCCACCTTTTGCATGTACATTGTTTTACATTCACTCATGCTAGTTTGTAGTCCACCTTTTGCATGTACAATGTTTTACATTCACTCATGTCAGTTTGTAGTCCACCTTTTGCATGTACAATGTTTTACATTCACTCATGTCAGTTTCTAGTCCACCGTTTGCATGTACAATATTTTACATTGCCTCATGTCAGTTTGTAGTCCACCTTTTGCATGTACAATTATTTACATTCACTCATGTTAATTTCTAGCCCACCTTTTGCATGTACAATGTTTTACATTCACTCATGTTAGTTTCTAGCTCACCTTTTGCATGTACAATGTTTTGCATTCACTCATGTCAGTTTCCAGCCCACCTTTTGCATGTATTGTTTACATTCATTCATGCTAGTTTGTAGTCCACCTTTTGCATGTACAATGTTTTACATTCACTCATGTCAGTTTCCAGCCCACCTTTTGCATGTATGTTTTACATTCACTCATGCTAGTTTCTAGTCCACCTTTTGCATGTACATTGTTTTACATTCACTCATGTCAGTTTCTAACCCACCTTTTGCATGTACAATGTTTTACATTCACTCATGCTAGTTTGTAATCCACCTTTTGCATGTACATTGTTTTACATTCACTCATGTCAGTTTCTAGCCCACCTTTTGCATGTACAATGTTTTACATTCACTCATGTCAGTTTCTAGCCCACCTTTTGTATGTACATTGTTTTACATTCACTCATGCTAGTTTGTAGTCCACCTTTTGCATGTACAATGTTTTACATTCACTCATGTCAGTTTGTAGTCCACCTTTTGCATGTACAATGTTTTACATTCACTCATGTCAGTTTCTAGCCCACCTTTTGCATGTACATTGTTTTACATTCACTCATGCTAGTTTGTAGTCTACCTTTTGCATGTACAATGTTTTACATTCACTCATGTCAGTTTGTAGTCCACCTTTTGCATGTACAATGTTTTACATTCACTCATGTCAGTTTCTAGTCCACCGTTTGCATGTACAATATTTTACATTGCCTCATGTCAGTTTGTAGTCCACCTTTTGCATGTACAATGTTTTACATTCACTCATGTCAGTTTCTAGCCCACCTTTTGCATGTACAATGTTTTACATTCACTCATGTTAGTTTCTAGCCCACCTTTTGCATGTACAATGTTTTGCATTCACTCATGTCAGTTTGTAGTCCACCTTTTGCATGTACATTGTTTTACATTCACTCATGTCAGTTTCTAGCCCACCTTTTGCATGTACAATGTTTTACATTCACTCATGTCAGTTTCTAGCCCACCTTTTGTATGTACTATTATTTACATTCACTCATGTTAGTTTCTAGCCCACCTTTTGCATGTACAATGTTTTACATTCACTCATGTTAGTTTCAAGCCCACCTTTTGCATGTACAATGTTTTGCATTCACTCATGTCAGTTTCCAGCCAACCTTTTGCATGTATTGCTTACATTCACTCATGCTAGTTTGTAGTCCAGCTTTTGCATGTACAATCTTTTACATTCACTCATGTCAGTTTCCAGCCCACCTTTTGCATGTATGTTTTACATTCACTCATGCTAGTTTCTAGTCCACCTTTTGCATGTACAATGTTTTACATTCACTCATGTCAGTTTCTAGCCCACCTTTTGCATGTACAATGTTTTACATTCACTCATGCTAGTTTGTAGTCCACCTTTTGCATGTACATTGTTTTACATTCACTCATGTCAGTTTCTAGCCAACCTTTTGCATGTACAATGTTTTACATTCGTACATGCTAATTTCTAGCCCACCTTTTGCATGTACATTGTTTTACATTCACTCATGTCAGTTTCTAGCGCACCTTTTGCATGTACAATGTTTTACATTCACTCATGCTAGTTTGTAGTCCACCTTTTGCATGTACAATGTTTTACATTCACTCATGTCAGTTTCTAGCCCACCTTTTGCATGTACATTGTTTTACATTCACTCATGCTAGTTTTTAGTCCACCTTTTGCATGTACAATGTTTTACATTCACTCATGTCAGTTTGTTGTCCACCTTTTGCATGTACAATGTTTTACATTCACTCATGTCAGTTTCTAGCCCACCTTTTGCATGTACATTGTTTTACATTCACTCATGCTAGTTTGTAGTCCACCTTTTGCATGTACAATGTTTTACATTCACTGATGCTAGTTTGTAGTCCCCCTTTTGCATGTATAATTATTTACATTCGATCATGTCAGTTTCCAGCCCACCTTTTGCATGTACAATGTTTTACATTCACTCATGCTAATTTGTAGTCCACCTTTTGCATGTACAATGTTTTACATTCACTCATGTCAGTTTCTAGCCCACCTTTTGCATGTACATTGTTTTACATTCACTCATGTCAGTTTCTAGCCCACCTTTTGCATGTACAATGTTTTACATTCACTCATGTTAGTTTGTAGTCCACCTTTTGCATGTACAATGTTTTACATTTACTCATGTCAGTGATTAGTCCACCTTTTGCATGTACAATGTTTACATTTACTCATGTCAGTTTCTAGTCCACCGTTTCCATGTACAATATTTTACATTGCCTCATGTCAGTTTCTGGCTCACCTTTTGCATGTACAATGTTTTACATTCACTCATGCTAGTTTGTAGTCCACCTTTTGCATGTACAATGTTTTACATTCACTCATGTCAGTTTCTAGCCCACCTTTTGCATGTACATTGTTTTACATTCACTCATGTCAGTTTCTAGCCCACCTTTTGCATGTACAATGTTTTACATTCACTCATGTTAGTTTGTAGTCCACCTTTTGCATGTACAATGTTTACATTTACTCACGTAAGTTTCTAGTCCACCGTTTCCATGTACAATATTTTACATTGCCTCATGTCAGTTTCTGGCTCACCTTTTGCATGTACAATGTTTTACATTCACTCGTGTCAGTTTCCAGTTCACCTTTTGCATGTACAATGTTTTACATTCATTCATGTCAGTTTCTGGCTCACCTTTTGCATGTACAATGTTTTACATTGCCTCATGTCAGTTTCTGGCTCACCTTTTGCATGTACAATGTTTTACATTCACTCGTGTCAGTTTCCAGTTCACCTTTTGCATGTATAATGTTTTACATTGCCTCATGTCAGTTTCTGGCCCACCTTTTGCATGTACAATGTTTTACATTCACTCGTGTCAGTTTCTAGTCCACCGTTTCCATGTACAATGTTTTACATTCACTTAGGTCAGTTTGTAGTCCACCTTTTGCATGTACAATGATTTACATTCACTCATGTCAGTTTCTAGCCCACCTTTTGCATGTATAATGTTTTAAATTCACTCATGTCAGTTTCTAGTCCACCGTTTCCATGTACAATGTTTTACATTCACTCATGTCAGTTTCTAGTCCACCTTTTGCATGTACATTGTTTTACATTCACTCATGCTAGTTTGTAGTCCACCTTTTGCATGTACAATGTTTTACATTCACTCATGTCAGTTTCCAGCCCACCTATTGCATGTATGTTTTACATTCACTCATGCTAGTTTCTAGTCCACCTTTTGCATGTATAATGTTTTAAATTCACTCATGTAAGTTTCTAGTCCACCGTTTCCATGTACAATGTTTTACATTCACTCATGTCAGTTTGTAGTCCACCTTTTGCATGTATAATGTTTTACATTCACTCATGTCAGTTTCTAGTCCACCTTTTGCATGTACATTGTTTTACATTCACTCATGTCAGTTTCTAGCCCACCTATTGCATGTATAATGTTTTACATTCACTCATGTCAGTTTCTAGCCCACCTTTTGCATGTACAATGTTTTACATTCACTCATGTTAGTTTCTAGCCCACGTTTTGCATGTACAATGTTTTACATTCACTCATGCTAGTTTGTAGTCCACCTTTTGCATGTACAATGTTTTACATTCACTCATGCTAGTTTGTAGTCCACCTTTTGTATGTACAATTTTTTACATTCACTCATGTCAGCTTCCAGCCCACCTTTTGCATATATGTTTTACATTCACTCATGCTAGTTTGTAGTCCACCTTTTGTATGTACAATGTTTTACATTCACTCATGTCAGTTTCCAGCCCACCTTTTGCATATATGTTTTACATTCACTCATGCTAGTTTGTAGTCCACCTTTTGCATGTACAATGTTTTACATTCACTCATGTCAGTTTGTAGCCCACCTTTTGCATGTACATTGTTTTACATTCGTACATGCTAATTTCTAGCCCACCTTTTGCATGTACATTGTTTTACATTCACTCATGCTAGTTTGTAGTCTACCTTTTGCATGTACAATGTTTTACATTCACTCATGTCAGTTTCTAGCGCACCTTTTGCATGTACAATGTTTTACATTCACTCATGCTAGTTTGTAGTCCACCGTTTGCATGTGCAATGTTTTACATTCACTCATGTCAGTTTCTAGCCCACCTTTTGCATGTACAATGTTTTACATTCACTCATGTCAGTTTCTTGTCCACCTTTTGCATGTACAATGTTTTAAATTCACTCATGTCAGTTTCTAGTCCACCGTTTCCATGTACAATGTTTTACATTCACTCATGTCAGTTTCTAGTCCACCGTTTGCATGTACAATATTTTACATTGCCTCATGTCAGTTTGTAGTCCACCTTTTGCATGTATAATTATTTACATTCACTCATGTCAGTTTCTAGCCCACCTTTTGCATGTACAATGTTTTACATTCACTCATGTTAGTTTCTAGCCCACCTTTTGCATGTACAATATTTTGCATTCACTCATGTCAGTTTCCAGCCCACCTTTTGCATGTATGCTTTACATTCACTCATGCTAGTTTGTAGTCCACCTTTTGCATGTACAATTTTTTACATTCACTCATGTCAGTTTCTAGCCCACCTTTTGCATGTACAATGTTTTACATTCACTCATGCTAGTTTCTAGTCCACCTTTTGCATGTACAATGTTTTAAATTCACTCATGTCAGTTTCTAGTCCACCGTTGCCATGTACAATGTTTTACATTCACTCATGTCAGTTTCTAGTCCACCGTTTGCATGTACAATATTTTACATTGCCTCATGTCAGTTTGTAGTCCACCTTTTGCATGTACAATTATTTACATTCACTCATGTTAGTTTCTAGCCCACCTTTTGCATGTACAATGTTTTACATTCACTCATGTCAGTTTCTAGCCCACCTTTTGTATGTACATTGTTTTACATTCACTCATGCTAGTTTGTAGTCCACCTTTTGCATGTACAATGTTTTACATTCACTCGTGTCAGTTTGTAGTCCACCTTTTGCATGTACAATGTTTTACATTCACTCACGTCAGTTTCTAGCCCACCTTTTGCATGTACATTGTTTTACATTCACTCATGCTAGTTTGTAGTCCACCTTTTGCATGTACAATGTTTTACATTCACTCATGTCAGTTTGTAGTCCACCTTTTGCATGTACAATGTTTTACATTCACTCATGTCAGTTTCTAGTCCACCGTTTGCATGTACAATATTTTACATTGCCTCATGTCAGTTTGTAGTCCACCTTTTGCATGTACAATTATTTACATTCACTCATGTTAATTTCTAGCCCACCTTTTGCATGTACAATGTTTTACATTCACTCATGTTAGTTTCTAGCCCACCTTTTGCATGTACAATGTTTTGCATTCACTCATGTCAGTTTCCAGCCCACCCTTTGCATGTATTGTTTACATTCATTCATGCTAGTTTGTAGTCCACCTTTTGCATGTACAATGTTTTACATTCACTCATGTCAGTTTCCAGCCCACCTTTTGCATGTATGTTTTACATTCACTCATGCTAGTTTCTAGTCCACCTTTTGCATGTACAATGTTTTACATTCACTCATGTCTGTTTCTAGCCCACCTTTTGCATGTACAATGTTTTACATTCACTCATGCTAGTTTGTAATCCACCTTTTGCATGTACATTGTTTTACATTCACTCATGTCAGTTTCTAGCCCACCTTTTGCATGTACAATGTTTTACATTCACTCATGTCAGTTTCTAGCCCACCTTTTGTATGTACATTGTTTTACATTCACTCATGCTAGTTTGTAGTCCACCTTTTGCATGTACAATGTTTTACATTCACTCATGTCAGTTTGTAGTCCACCTTTTGCATGTACAATGTTTTACATTCACTCATGTCAGTTTCTAGCCCACCTTTTGCATGTACATTGTTTTACATTCACTCATGCTAGTTTGTAGTCTACCTTTTGCATGTACAATGTTTTACATTCACTCATGTCAGTTTGTAGTCCACCTTTTGCATGTACAATGTTTTACATTCACTCATGTCAGTTTCTAGTCCACCGTTTGCATGTACAATATTTTACATTGCCTCATGTCAGTTTGTAGTCCACCTTTTGCATGTACAATGTTTTACATTCACTCATGTCAGTTTCTAGCCCACCTTTTGCATGTACAATGTTTTACATTCACTCATGCTAGTTTCTAGTCCACCTTTTGCATGTACAATGTTTTACATTCACTCATGTCAGTTTCTAGTCCACCATTTCCATGTACAATGTTTTACATTCACTCATGTCAGTTTCTAGTCCACCGTTTGCATGTACAATATTTTACATTGCCTCATGTCAGTTTGTAGTCCACCTTTTGCATGTACAATTATTTACATTCACTCATGTTAGTTTCTAGCCAACCTTTTGCATGTACAATGTTTTACATTCACTCATGTTAGTTTCTAGCCCACCTTTTGCATGTACAATGTTTTGCATTCACTCATGTCAGTTTGTAGTCCACCTTTTGCATGTACATTGTTTTACATTCACTCATGTCAGTTTCTAGCCCACCTTTTGCATGTACAATGTTTTACATTCACTCATGTCAGTTTGTAGTCCACCTTTTGCATGTACAATGTTTTACATTCACTCACGTCAGTTTCTAGCCCACCTTTTGCATGTACATTGTTTTACATTCACTCATGCTAGTTTGTAGTCCACCTTTTGCATGTACAATGTTTTACATTCACTCATGTCAGTTTGTAGTCCACCTTTTGCATGTACAATGTTTTACATTCACTCATGTCAGTTTCTAGTCCACCGTTTGCATGTACAATATTTTACATTGCCTCATGTCAGTTTGTAGTCCACCTTTTGCATGTACAATTATTTACATTCACTCATGTTAATTTCTAGCCCACCTTTTGCATGTACAATGTTTTACATTCACTCATGTTAGTTTCTAGCCCACCTTTTGCATGTACAATGTTTTGCATTCACTCATGTCAGTTTCCAGCCCACCTTTTGCATGTATTGTTTACATTCATTCATGCTAGTTTGTAGTCCACCTTTTGCATGTACAATGTTTTACATTCACTCATGTCAGTTTCCAGCCCACCTTTTGCATGTATGTTTTACATTCACTCATGCTAGTTTCTAGTCCACCTTTTGCATGTACAATGTTTTACATTCACTCATGTCAGTTTCTAGCCCACCTTTTGCATGTACAATGTTTTACATTCACTCATGCTAGTTTGTAATCCACCTTTTGCATGTACATTGTTTTACATTCACTCATGTCAGTTTCTAGCCCACCTTTTGCATGTACAATGTTTTACATTCACTCATGTCAGTTTCTAGCCCACCTTTTGTATGTACATTGTTTTACATTCACTCATGCTAGTTTGTAGTCCACCTTTTGCATGTACAATGTTTTACATTCACTCATGTCAGTTTGTAGTCCACCTTTTGCATGTACAATGTTTTACATTCACTCATGTCAGTTTCTAGCCGACCTTTTGCATGTACAATGTTTTACATTCACTCATGTCAGTTTGTAGTCTACCTTTTGCATGTACAATGTTTTACATTCACTCATGTCAGTTTGTAGTCCACCTTTTGCATGTACAATGTTTTACATTCACTCATGTCAGTTTGTAGTCCACCTTTTGCATGTACAATGTTTTACATTCACTCATGTCAGTTTCTAGTCCACCGTTTGCATGTACAATATTTTACATTGCCTCATGTCAGTTTGTAGTCCACCTTTTGCATGTACAATGTTTTACATTCACTCATGTCAGTTTCTAGCCCACCTTTTGCATGTACAATGTTTTACATTCACTCATGCTAGTTTCTAGTCCACCTTTTGCATGTACAATGTTTTACATTCACTCATGTCAGTTTCTAGTCCACCATTTCCATGTACAATGTTTTACATTCACTCATGTCAGTTTCTAGTCCACCGTTTGCATGTACAATATTTTACATTGCCTCATGTCAGTTTGTAGTCCACCTTTTGCATGTACAATTATTTACATTCACTCATGTTAGTTTCTAGCCCACCTTTTGCATGTACAATGTTTTACATTCACTCATGTTAGTTTCTAGCCCACCTTTTGCATGTACAATGTTTTGCATTCACTCATGTCAGTTTGTAGTCCACCTTTTGCATGTACATTGTTTTACATTCACTCATGTCAGTTTCTAGCCCACCTTTTGCATGTACAATGTTTTACATTCACTCATGTCAGTTTCTAGCCCACCGTTTGTATGTACAATGTTTTACATTCACTCATGTTAGTTTCAAGCCCACCTTTTGCATGTACAATGTTTTGCATTCACTCATGTCAGTTTCCAGCCCACCTTTTGCATGTATTGTTTACATTCACTCATGCTAGTTTGTAGTCCAGCTTTTGCATGTACAATCTTTTACATTCACTCATGTCAGTTTCCAGCCCACCTTTTGCATGTATGTTTTACATTCACTCATGCTAGTTTCTAGTCCACCTTTTGCATGTACAATGTTTTACATTCACTCATGTCAGTTTCTAGCCCACCTTTTGCATGTACAATGTTTTACATTCACTCATGCTAGTTTGTAGTCCACCTTTTGCATGTACATTGTTTTACATTCACTCATGTCAGTTTCTAGCCCACCTTTTGCATGTACAATGTTTTACATTCACTCATGTCAGTTTCTAGCCCACCTTTTGTATGTACATTGTTTTACATTCACTCATGCTAGTTTGTAGTCCACCTTTTGCATGTACAATGTTTTACATTCACTCATGTCAGTTTGTAGTCCACCTTTTGCATGTACAATGTTTTACATTCACTCATGTCAGTTTCTAGCCGACCTTTTGCATGTACATTGTTTTACATTCACTCATGCTAGTTTGTAGTCTACCTTTTGAATGTACAATGTTTTACATTCACTCATGTCAGTTTGTAGTCCACCTTTTGCATGTACAATGTTTTACATTCACTCATGTCAGTTTCTAGTCCACCGTTTGCATGTACAATATTTTACATTGCCTCATGTCAGTTTGTAGTCCACCTTTTGCATGTACAATGTTTTACATTCACTCATGTCAGTTTCTAGCCCACCTTTTGCATGTACAATGTTTTACATTCACTCATGCTAGTTTCTAGTCCACCTTTTGCATGTACAATGTTTTACATTCACTCATGTCAGTTTCTAGTCCACCATTTCCATGTACAATGTTTTACATTCACTCATGTCAGTTTCTAGTCCACCGTTTGCATGTACAATATTTTACATTGCCTCATGTCAGTTTGTAGTCCACCTTTTGCATGTACAATTATTTACATTCACTCATGTTAGTTTCTAGCCCACCTTTTGCATGTACAATGTTTTACATTCACTCATGTTAGTTTCTAGCCCACCTTTTGCATGTACAATATTTTGCATTCACTCATGTCAGTTTGTAGTCCACCTTTTGCATGTACATTGTTTTACATTCACTCATGTCAGTTTCTAGCCCACCTTTTGCATGTACAATGTTTTACATTCACTCATGTCAGTTTCTAGCCCACCGTTTGTATGTACAATTATTTACATTCACTCATGTTAGTTTCTAGCCCACCTTTTGCATGTACAATGTTTTACATTCACTCATGTTAGTTTCAAGCCCACCTTTTGCATGTACAATGTTTTGCATTCACTCATGTCAGTTTCCAGCCCACCTTTTGCATGTATTGTTTACATTCACTCATGCTAGTTTGTAGTCCAGCTTTTGCATGTACAATCTTTTACATTCACTCATGTCAGTTTCCAGCCCACCTTTTGCATGTATGTTTTACATTCACTCATGCTAGTTTCTAGTCCACCTTTTGCATGTACAATGTTTTACATTCACTCATGTCAGTTTCTAGCCCACCTTTTGCATGTAAAATGTTTTACATTCACTCATGCTAGTTTGTAGTCCACCTTTTGCATGTACATTGTTTTACATTCACTCATGTCAGTTTCTAGCCCACCTTTTGCATGTACAATGTTTTACATTCACTCATGTCAGTTTCTAGCCCACCTTTTGTATGTACATTGTTTTACATTCACTCATGCTAGTTTGTAGTCCACCTTTTGCATGTACAATGTTTTACATTCACTCATGTCAGTTTGTAGTCCACCTTTTGCATGTACAATGTTTTACATTCACTCATGTCAGTTTCTAGCCCACCTTTTGCATGTACATTGTTTTACATTCACTCATGCTAGTTTTTAGTCCACCTTTTGCATGTACAATGTTTTACATTCACTCATGTCAGTTTGTAGTCCACCTTTTGCATGTACAATGTTTTACATTCACTCATGTCAGTTTCTAGCCCACCTTTTGCATGTACATTGTTTTACATTCACTCATGCTAGTTTGTAGTCCACCTTTTGCATGTACAATGTTTTACATTCACTGATGCTAGTTTGTAGTCCCCCTTTTGCATGTATAATTATTTACATTCGATCATGTCAGTTTCCAGCCCACCTTTTGCATGTACAATGTTTTACATTCACTCATGCTAATTTGTAGTCCACCTTTTGCATGTACAATGTTTTACATTCACTCATGTCAGTTTCTAGCCCACCTTTTGCATGTACATTGTTTTACATTCACTCATGTCAGTTTCTAGCCCACCTTTTGCATGTACAATGTTTTACATTCACTCATGTTAGTTTGTAGTCCACCTTTTGCATGTACAATGTTTTACATTTACTCATGTCAGTGATTAGTCCACCTTTTGCATGTACAATGTTTACATTTACTCATGTCAGTTTCTAGTCCACCGTTTCCATGTACAATATTTTACATTGCCTCATGTCAGTTTCTGGCTCACCTTTTGCATGTACAATGTTTTACATTCACTCATGCTAGTTTGTAGTCCACCTTTTGCATGTACAATGTTTTACATTCACTCATGTCAGTTTCTAGCCCACCTTTTGCATGTACATTGTTTTACATTCACTCAT
This sequence comes from Saccoglossus kowalevskii, assembly GCF_978046115.1. NCBI lineage: Eukaryota > Metazoa > Hemichordata > Enteropneusta > Harrimaniidae > Saccoglossus > Saccoglossus kowalevskii. The sequence goes on from NC_140642.1 coordinate 43,301,129, forward strand.
GTCAGTTTCTAGCCCACCTTTTGCATGTACAATGTTTTACATTCACTCATGTTAGTTTGTAGTCCACCTTTTGCATGTACAATGTTTTACATTTACTCATGTCAGTGATTAGTCCACCTTTTGCATGTACAATGTTTACATTTACTCACGTAAGTTTCTAGTCCACCGTTTCCATGTACAATATTTTACATTGCCTCATGTCAGTTTCTGGCTCACCTTTTGCATGTACAATGTTTTACATTCACTCGTGTCAGTTTCCAGTTCACCTTTTGCATGTACAATGTTTTACATTCATTCATGTCAGTTTCTGGCTCACCTTTTGCATGTACAATGTTTTACATTGCCTCATGTCAGTTTCTGGCTCACCTTTTGCATGTACAATGTTTTACATTCACTCGTGTCAGTTTCCAGTTCACCTTTTGCATGTATAATGTTTTACATTGCCTCATGTCAGTTTCTGGCCCACCTTTTGCATGTACAATGTTTTACATTCACTCGTGTCAGTTTCTAGTCCACCGTTTCCATGTACAATGTTTTACATTCACTTAGGTCAGTTTGTAGTCCACCTTTTGCATGTACAATGATTTACATTCACTCATGTCAGTTTCTAGCCCACCTTTTGCATGTATAATGTTTTAAATTCACTCATGTCAGTTTCTAGTCCACCGTTTCCATGTACAATGTTTTACATTCACTCATGTCAGTTTGTAGTCCACCTTTTGCATGTATAATGTTTTACATTCACTCATGTCAGTTTCTAGTCCACCTTTTGAATGTACATTGTTTTACAATCACTCATGTCAGTTTCTAGCCCACCTATTGCATGTATAATGTTTTACATTCACTCATGTCAGTTTCTAGCCCACCTTTTGCATGTACAATGTTTTACATTCACTGATGCTAGTTTGTAGTCCACCTTTTGCATGTACAATGTTTTACATTCACTCATGTCAGTTTCCAGCCCACCTTTTGCATATATGTTTTACATTCACTCATGCTAGTTTGTAGTCCACCTTTTGTATGTACAATGTTTTACATTCACTCATGTCAGTTTCCAGCCCACCTTTTGCATATATGTTTTACATTCACTCATGCTAGTGTGTAGTCCACCTTTTGTATGTACAATGTTTTACATTCACTCATGTCAGTTTCCAGCCCACCTTTTGCACATATGCTTTACATTCACTCATGCTAGTTTGTAGTCCACCTTTTGTATGTACAATTTTTTACATTCACTCATGTCAGCTTCCAGCCCAACTTTTGCACATATGTTTTACATTCACTCATGCTAGTTTGTAGTCCACCTTTTGTATGTACAATGTTTTACATTTACTCATGTCAGTTTCCAGCCCACCTTTTGCATATATGTTTTACATTCACTCATGCTAGTTTGTAGTTCACCTTTTGCATGTACAATGTTTTACATTCACTCATGCCAGTTTGTAGCCCACCTTTTGCATGTACAATGTTTTACATTCGTACATGCTAATTTCTAGCCCACCTTTTGCATGTACATTGTTTTACATTCACTCATGTCAGTTTCTAGCCCACCTTTTGCATGTACAATGTTTTACATTCACTCATGTCAGTTTCTAGCCCACCTTTTGCATGTACAATGTTTTACATTCACTCATGCTAGTTTCTAGTCCACCTTTTGCATGTACAATGTTTTACATTCACTCATGTCAGTTTCTAGTCCACCATTTCCATGTACAATGTTTTACATTCACTCATGTCAGTTTCTAGTCCACCGTTTGCATGTACAATATTTTACATTGCCTCATGTCAGTTTGTAGTCCACCTTTTGCATGTACAATTATTTACATTCACTCATGTTAGTTTCTAGCCCACCTTTTGCATGTACAATGTTTTACATTCACTCATGTTAGTTTCTAGCCCACCTTTTGCATGTACAATATTTTGCATTCACTCATGTCAGTTTGTAGTCCACCTTTTGCATGTACATTGTTTTACATTCACTCATGTCAGTTTCTAGCCCACCTTTTGCATGTACAATGTTTTACATTCACTCATGTCAGTTTCTAGCCCACCGTTTGTATGTACAATTATTTACATTCACTCATGTTAGTTTCTAGCCCACCTTTTGCATGTACAATGTTTTACATTCACTCATGTTAGTTTCAAGCCCACCTTTTGCATGTACAATGTTTTGCATTCACTCATGTCAGTTTCCAGCCCACCTTTTGCATGTATTGTTTACATTCACTCATGCTAGTTTGTAGTCCAGCTTTTGCATGTACAATCTTTTACATTCACTCATGTCAGTTTCCAGCCCACCTTTTGCATGTACATTGTTTTACATTCACTCATGCTAGTTTTTAGTCCACCTTTTGCATGTACAATGTTTTACATTCACTCATGTCAGTTTGTAGTCCACCTTTTGCATGTACAATGTTTTACATTCACTCATGTCAGTTTCTAGCCCACCTTTTGCATGTACATTGTTTTACATTCACTCATGCTAGTTTGTAGTCCACCTTTTGCATGTACAATGTTTTACATTCACTGATGCTAGTTTGTAGTCCCCCTTTTGCATGTATAATTATTTACATTCGATCATGTCAGTTTCCAGCCCACCTTTTGCATGTACAATGTTTTACATTCACTCATGCTAATTTGTAGTCCACCTTTTGCATGTACAATGTTTTACATTCACTCATGTCAGTTTCTAGCCCACCTTTTGCATGTACATTGTTTTACATTCACTCATGTCAGTTTCTAGCCCACCTTTTGCATGTACAATGTTTTACATTCACTCATGTTAGTTTGTAGTCCACCTTTTGCATGTACAATGTTTTACATTTACTCATGTCAGTGATTAGTCCACCTTTTGCATGTACAATGTTTACATTTACTCATGTCAGTTTCTAGTCCACCGTTTCCATGTACAATATTTTACATTGCCTCATGTCAGTTTCTGGCTCACCTTTTGCATGTACAATGTTTTACATTCACTCATGCTAGTTTGTAGTCCACCTTTTGCATGTACAATGTTTTACATTCACTCATGTCAGTTTCTAGCCCACCTTTTGCATGTACATTGTTTTACATTCACTCATGTCAGTTTCTAGCCCACCTTTTGCATGTACAATGTTTTACATTCACTCATGTTAGTTTGTAGTCCACCTTTTGCATGTACAATGTTTTACATTTACTCATGTCAGTGATTAGTCCACCTTTTGCATGTACAATGTTTACATTTACTCACGTAAGTTTCTAGTCCACCATTTCCATGTACAATATTTTACATTGCCTCATGTCAGTTTCTGGCTCACCTTTTGCATGTACAATGTTTTACATTCACTCGTGTCAGTTTCCAGTTCACCTTTTGCATGTACAATGTTTTACATTCATTCATGTCAGTTTCTGGCTCACCTTTTGCATGTACAATGTTTTACATTGCCTCATGTCAGTTTCTGGCTCACCTTTTGCATGTACAATGTTTTACATTCACTCGTGTCAGTTTCCAGTTCACCTTTTGCATGTATAATGTTTTACATTGCCTCATGTCAGTTTCTGGCCCACCTTTTGCATGTACAATGTTTTACATTCACTCGTGTCAGTTTCTAGTCCACCGTTTCCATGTACAATGTTTTACATTCACTTAGGTCAGTTTGTAGTCCACCTTTTGCATGTACAATGATTTACATTCACTCATGTCAGTTTCTAGCCCACCTTTTGCATGTATAATGTTTTAAATTCACTCATGTCAGTTTCTAGTCCACCGTTTCCATGTACAATGTTTTACATTCACTCATGTCAGTTTGTAGTCCACCTTTTGCATGTATAATGTTTTACATTCACTCATGTCAGTTTCTAGTCCACCTTTTGCATGTACATTGTTTTACAATCACTCATGTCAGTTTCTAGCCCACCTATTGCATGTATAATGTTTTACATTCACTCATGTCAGTTTCTAGCCCACCTTTTGCATGTACAATGTTTTACATTCACTGATGCTAGTTTGTAGTCCACCTTTTGCATGTACAATGTTTTACATTCACTCATGTCAGTTTCCAGCCCACCTTTTGCATATATGTTTTACATTCACTCATGCTAGTTTGTAGTCCACCTTTTGTATGTACAATGTTTTACATTCACTCATGTCAGTTTCCAGCCCACCTTTTGCATATATGTTTTACATTCACTCATGCTAGTGTGTAGTCCACCTTTTGTATGTACAATGTTTTACATTCACTCATGTCAGTTTCCAGCCCACCTTTTGCACATATGCTTTACATTCACTCATGCTAGTTTGTAGTCCACCTTTTGTATGTACAATTTTTTACATTCACTCATGTCAGCTTCCAGCCCAACTTTTGCACATATGTTTTACATTCACTCATGCTAGTTTGTAGTCCACCTTTTGTATGTACAATGTTTTACATTTACTCATGTCAGTTTCCAGCCCACCTTTTGCATATATGTTTTACATTCACTCATGCTAGTTTGTAGTCCACCTTTTGCATGTACAATGTTTTACATTCACTCATGCCAGTTTGTAGCCCACCTTTTGCATGTACAATGTTTTACATTCGTACATGCTAATTTCTAGCCCACCTTTTGCATGTACATTGTTTTACATTCACTCATGTCAGTTTCTAGCCCACCTTTTGCATGTACAATGTTTTACATTCACTCATGTCAGTTTCCAGTTCACCTTTTGCATGTACAATGTTTTACATTCACTCATGTCAGTTTCTAGTCCACCTTTTGCATGTACAATGTTTTACATTCACTCATATCAGTTTCCAGTTAACCTTTTGCATGTACAATGTTTTACATTCACTCATGTCAGTTTCTAGTCCACCTTTTGCATGTACAATGTTTTACATTGCCTCATGTCAGTTTGTAGTCCACCTTTTGTATGTATAATTATTTACATTCACTCATGTCAGTTTCTAGCCCACCTTTTGCATGTACAATGTTTTACATTCACTCATGTCAGTTTCTAGCCCACCTTTTGCATGTACAATGTTTTACATTCACTCATGTCAGTTTCCAGTTCACCTTTTGCATGTACAATGTTTTACATTCACTCGTGTCAGTTTCTAGCCCACCTTTTGCATGTACAATGTTTTACATTCACTCATGCTAGTTTGTAGTCCACCTTTTGTATGTACAATTGTTTACATTCACTCATGTCAGCTTCCAGCCCAACTTTTGCATATATGTTTTACATTCACTCATGCTAGTTTGTAGTCCACCTTTTGCATGTACAATGTTTTACATTCACTCATGTCAGTTTCCAGCCCACCTTTTGCATATATGTTTTACATTCACTCATACTAGTGTGTAGTCCACCTTTTGTATGTACAATGTTTTACATTCACTCATGTCAGTTTCCAGCCCACCTTTTGCACATATGCTTTACATTCACTCATGCTAGTTTGTAGTCCACCTTTTGTATGTACAATTTTTTACATTCACTCATGTCAGCTTCCAGCCCAACTTTTGCACATATGTTTTACATTCACTCATGCTAGTTTGTAGTCCACCTTTTGTATGTACAATGTTTTACATTTACTCATGTCAGTTTCCAGCCCACCTTTTGCATATATGTTTTACATTCACTCATGCTAGTTTGTAGTCCACCTTTTGCATGTACAATGTTTTACATTCACTCATGCCAGTTTGTAGCCCACCTTTTGCATGTACAATGTTTTACATTCGTACATGCTAATTTCTAGCCCACCTTTTGCATGTACATTGTTTTACATTCACTCATGTCAGTTTCTAGCCCACCTTTTGCATGTACAATGTTTTACATTCACTCATGTCAGTTTCCAGTTCACCTTTTGCATGTACAATGCTTTACATTCACTCATGTCAGTTTCTAGTCCACCTTTTGCATGTACAATGTTTTACATTCACTCATATCAGTTTCCAGTTAACCTTTTGCATGTACAATGTTTTACATTCACTCATGTCAGTTTCTAGTCCACCTTTTGCATGTACAATGTTTTACATTGCCTCATGTCAGTTTGTAGTCCACCTTTTGTATGTATAATTATTTACATTCACTCATGTCAGTTTCTAGCCCACCTTTTGCATGTACAATGTTTTACATTCACTCATGTCAGTTTCTAGCCCACCTTTTGCATGTACAATGTTTTACATTCACTCATGTCAGTTTCCAGTTCACCTTTTGCATGTACAATGTTTTACATTCACTCGTGTCAGTTTCTAGCCCACCTTTTGCATGTACAATGTTTTACATTCACTCATGCTAGTTTGTAGTCCACCTTTTGTATGTACAATTGTTTACATTCACTCATGTCAGCTTCCAGCCCAACTTTTGCATATATGTTTTACATTCACTCATGCTAGTTTGTAGTCCACCTTTTGCATGTACAATGTTTTACATTCACTCATGTCAGTTTGTAGTCCACCTTTTGTATGTACAATGTTTTACATTCACTCATGTCAGTTTCCAGCCCACCTTTTGCATATATGTTTTACATTCACTCATGCTAGTTTGTAGTCCACCTTTTGCATGTACAATGTTTTACATTCACTCATGTCAGTTTCTAGCCCACCTTTTGCATGTACAATGTTTTACATTCACTCATGCTAGTTTGTAGTCCACCGTTTGCATGTACAATGTTTTACATTCACTCATGTCAGTTTCTAGCCCACCTTTTGCATGTACAATGTTTTACATTCACGCATGTCAGTTTCCAGTTCACCTTTTGCATGTACAATGTTTTACATTCACTCATGTCAGTTTCTAGTCCACCTTTTGCATGTACAATGTTTTACATTCACTCATGTCAGTTTCCAGTTAACCTTTTGCATGTACAATGTTTTACATTCACTCATGTCAGTTTCTAGTCCACCTTTTGCATGTACAATGTTTTACATTGCCTCATGTCAGTTTCTAGTCCACCTTTTGCATGTATAATTATTTACATTCACTCATGTCAGTTTCTAGCCCACCTTTTGCATGTACAATGTTTTACATTCACTCATGTCAGTTTCTAGCCCACCTTTTGAATGTACAATGTTTTACATTCACTCATGTCAGTTTCCAGTTCACCTTTTCCATGTACAATGTTTTACATTCACTCGTGTCAGTTTCTAGTCCACCGTTTGCATTTACAATGATTTACATTCACTCATGTCAGTTTCTAGCCCACCTTTTGCATGTATAATGTTTTAAATTCACTCATGTCAGTTTCTAGTCCACCGTTTCCATGTACAATGTTTTACATTCACTCATGTCAGTTTGTAGTCCACCTTTTGCATGTATAATGTTTTACATTCACTCATGTCAGTTTCTAGTCCACCTTTTGCATGTACATTGTTTTACATTCACTCATGTCAGTTTCTAGCCCACCTATTGCATGTATAATGTTTTACATTCACTCATGTCAGTTTCTAGCCCACCTTTTGCATGTACAATGTTATACATTCACTCATGTTTGTTTCTAGCCCACGTTTTGCATGTACAATGTTTTACATTCACTCATGCTACTTTGTAGTCCACCTTTTGCATGTACAATGTTTTACATTCACTCATGCTAGTTTGTAGTCCACCTTTTGTATGTACAATTTTTTACATTCACTCATGTCAGCTTCCAGCCCACCTTTTGCATATATGTTTTACATTCACTCATGCTAGTTTGTAGTCCACCTTTTGTATGTACAATGTTTTACATTCACTCATGTCAGTTTCCAGCCCACCTTTTGCATATATGTTTTACATTCACTCATGCTAGTTTGTAGTCCACCTTTTGCATGTACAATGTTTTACATTCACTCATGTCAGTTTCTAGCGCACCTTTTGCATGTACATTGTTTTACATTCACTCATGCTAGTTTGTAGTCCACCGTTTGCATGTACAATGTTTTACATTCACTCATGTCAGTTTCTAGCCCACCTTTTGAATGTACAATGTTTTACATTCACTCATGTCAGTTTCCAGTTCACCTTTTCCATGTACAATGTTTTACATTCACTCATGTCAGTTTCTAGTCCACCTTTTGCATGTACAATGTTTTAAATTCACTCATGTCAGTTTCTAGTCCACCGTTTCCATGTACAATGTTTTACATTCACTCATGTCAGTTTCTAGTCCACCGTTTGCATGTACAATATTTTACATTGCCTCATGTTAGTTTGTAGTCCACCGTTTGCATGTATAATTATTTACATTCACTCATGTCAGTTTCTAGCCCACCTTTTGCATGTACAATGTTTTAAATTCACTCATGTCAGTTTCTAGCCCACCTTTTGTATGTACATTGTTTTACATTCACTCATGCTAGTTTCTAGCCCACCTTTTGCATGTACAATGTTTTACATTCACTCATGTTAGTTTCCAGCCCACCTTTTGCATGTATTGTTTACATTCACTCATGCTAGTTTGTAGTCCACCTTTTGCATGTACAATGTTTTACATTCACTCATGTCAGTTTCCAGCCCACCTTTTGCATGTATGTTTTACATTCACTCATGCTAGTTTCTAGTCCACCTTTTGCATGTACAATGTTTTACATTCACTCATGTCAGTTTCTAGCCCACCTTTTGCATGTACAATGTTTTACATTCACTCATGCTAGTTTGTAGTCCACCTTTTGCATGTACATTGTTTTACATTCACTCATGTCAGTTTCTAGCCCACCTTTTGCATGTACAATGTTTTACATTCACTCATGTCAGTTTCTAGCCCACCTTTTTTTATGTACATTGTTTTACATTCACTCATGCTAGTTTGTAGTCCACCTTTTGCATGTACAATGTTTTACATTCACTCATGTTTGTTTCTAGCCCACGTTTTGCATGTACAATGTTTTACATTCACTCATGCTACTTTGTAGTCCACCTTTTGCATATATGTTTTACATTCACTCATGCTAGTTTGTAGTCCACCTTTTGTATGTACCATGTTTTACATTCACTCATGTCAGTTTCCAGCCCACCTTTTGCATATATGTTTTACATTCACTCATGCTAGTTTGTAGTCCACCTTTTGCATGTACAATGTTTTACATTCACTCATGTCAGTTTCTAGCGCACCTTTTGCATGTACATTGTTTTACATTCACTCATGCTAGTTTGTAGTCCACCGTTTGCATGTACAATGTTTTACATTCACTCATGTCAGTTTCTAGCCCACCTTTTGAATGTACAATGTTTTACATTCACTCATGTCAGTTTCCAGTTCACCTTTTCCATGTACAATGTTTTACATTCACTCATGTCAGTTTCTAGTCCACCTTTTGCATGTACAATGTTTTAAATTCACTCATGTCAGTTTCTAGTCCACCGTTTCCATGTACAATGTTTTACATTCACTCATGTCAGTTTCTAGTCCACCGTTTGCATGTACAATATTTTACATTGCCTCATGTTAGTTTGTAGTCCACCGTTTGCATGTATAATTATTTACATTCACTCATGTCAGTTTCTAGCCCACCTTTTGCATGTACAATGTTTTAAATTCACTCATGTCAGTTTCTAGCCCACCTTTTGTATGTACATTGTTTTACATTCACTCATGCTAGTTTCTAGCCCACCTTTTGCATGTACAATGTTTTACATTCACTCATGTTAGTTTCCAGCCCACCTTTTGCATGTATTGTTTACTTTCACTCATGCTAGTTTGTAGTCCACCTTTTGCATGTACAATGTTTTACATTCACTCATGTCAGTTTCCAGCCCACCTTTTGCATGTATGTTTTACATTCACTCATGCTAGTTTCTAGTCCACCTTTTGCATGTACAATGTTTTACATTCACTCATGTCAGTTTCTAGCCCACCTTTTGCATGTACAATGTTTTACATTCACTCATGCTAGTTTGTAGTCCACCTTTTGCATGTACATTGTTTTACATTCACTCATGTCAGTTTCTAGCCCACCTTTTGCATGTACAATGTTTTACATTCACTCACGTCAGTTTCTAGCCCACCTTTTGTATGTACATTGTTTTACATTCACTCATGCTAGTTTGTAGTCCACATTTTGCATGTACAATGTTTTACATTCACTCATGTCAGTTTCTAGCCCACCTTTTGTATGTACATTGTTTTACATTCACTCATGCTAGTTTGTAGTCCACCTTTTGCATGTACAATGTTTTACATTCACTCATGTCAGTTTCTAGCCCACCTTTTGTATGTACATTGTTTTACATTCACTCATGCTAGTTTGTAGTCCACCTTTTGCATGTACAATGTTTTACATTCACTCATGCTAGTGTGTAGTCCACCTTTTGTATGTACAATTTTTTACATTCACTCATGTCAGCTTCCAGCCCAACTTTTGCACATATGTTTTACATTCACTCATGCTAGTTTGTAGTCCACCTTTTGTATGTACAATGTTTTACATTTACTCATGTCAGTTTCCAGCCCACCTTTTGCATATATGTTTTACATTCACTCATGCTAGTTTGTAGTCCACCGTTTGCATGTACAATGTTTTACATTCACTCATGCCAGTTTGTAGCCCACCTTTTGCATGTACAATGTTTTACATTCGTACATGCTAATTTCTAGCCCACCTTTTGCATGTACATTGTTTTACATTCACTCATGTCAGTTTCTAGCCCACCTTTTGCATGTACAATGTTTTACATTCACTCATGTCAGTTTCCAGTTCACCTTTTGCATGTACAATGTTTTACATTCACTCATGTCAGTTTCTAGTCCACCTTTTGCATGTACAATGTTTTACATTCACTCATATCAGTTTCCAGTTAACCTTTTGCATGTACAATGTTTTACATTCACTCATGTCAGTTTCTAGTCCACCTTTTGCATGTACAATGTTTTACATTGCCTCATGTCAGTTTGTAGTCCACCTTTTGTATGTATAATTATTTACATTCACTCATGTCAGTTTCTAGCCCACCTTTTGCATGTACAATGTTTTACATTCACTCATGTCAGTTTCTAGATCACCTTTTGCATGTACAATGTTTTACATTCACTCATGTCAGTTTCCAGTTCACCTTTTGCATGTACAATGTTTTACATTCACTCGTGTCAGTTTCTAGCCCACCTTTTGCATGTACAATGTTTTACATTCACTCATGCTAGTTTGTAGTCCACCTTTTGTATGTACAATTTTTTACATTCACTCATGTCAGCTTCCAGCCCAACTTTTGCATATATGTTTTACATTCACTCGTGCTAGTTTGTAGTCCACCTTTTGCATGTACAATGTTTTACATTCACTCATGCTAGTTTGTAGTCCACCTTTTGTATGTACAATGTTTTACATTCACTCATGTCAGTTTCCAGCCCACCTTTTGCATGTACAATGTTTTACATTCACTCATGTCAGTTTCTAGCGCACCTTTTGCATGTACATTGTTTTACATTCACTCATGCTAGTTTGTAGTCCACCGTTTGCATGTACAATGTTTTACATTCACTCATGTCAGTTTCTAGCCCACCTTTTGAATGTACAATGTTTTACATTCACTCATGTCAGTTTCCAGTTCACCTTTTCCATGTACAATGTTTTACATTCACTCATGTCAGTTTCTAGTCCACCTTTTGCATGTACAATGTTTTAAATCACTCATGTCAGTTTCTAGTCCACCGTTTCCATGTACAATGTTTTACATTCACTCATGTCAGTTTCTAGACCACCGTTTGCATGTACAATATTTTACATTGCCTCATGTTAGTTTGTAGTCCACCGTTTGCATGTATAATTATTTACATTCACTCATGTCAGTTTCTAGCCCACCTTTTGCATGTACAATGTTTTAAATTCACTCATGTCAGTTTCTAGCCCACCTTTTGTATGTACATTGTTTTACATTCACTCATGCTAGTTTCTAGCCCACCTTTTGCATGTACAATGTTTTACATTCACTCATGTTAGTTTCCAGCCCACCTTTTGCATGTATTGTTTACATTAACTCATGCTAGTTTGTAGTCCACCTTTTGCATGTACAATGTTTTACATTCACTCATGTCAGTTTCCAGCCCACCTTTTGCATGTATGTTTTACATTCACTCATGCTAGTTTCTAGTCCACCTTTTGCATGTACAATGTTTTACATTCACTCATGTCAGTTTCTAGCCCACCTTTTGCATGTACAATGTTTTACATTCACTCATGCTAGTTTGTAGTCCACCTTTTGCATGTACATTGTTTTACATTCACTCATGTCAGTTTCTAGCCCACCTTTTGCATGTACAATGTTTTACATTCACTCATGTCAGTTTCTAGCCCACCTTTTGTATGTACATTGTTTTACATTCACTCATGCTAGTTTGTAGTCCACCTTTTGCATGTACAATGGTTTACATTCACTCATGTCAGTTTCTAGCCCACCTTTTGCATGTACAATGTTTTACATTCACTCATGTCAGTTTCTAGCCCACCTTTTGTATGTACATTGTTTTACATTCACTCATGCTAGTTTGTAGTCCACCTTTTGCATGTACAATGTTTTACATTCACTCATGTCAGTTTCTAGCCCACCTTTTGTATGTACATTGTTTTACATTCACTCATGCTAGTTTGTAGTCCACCTTTTGCATGTACAATGTTTTACATTCACTCATGCTAGTGTGTAGTCCACCTTTTGTATGTACAATGTTTTACATTCACTCATGTCAGTTTCCAGCCCACCTTTTGCATATATGCTTTACATTCACTCATGCTAGTTTGTAGTCCACCTTTTGTATGTACAATTTTTTACATTCACTCATGTCAGCTTCCAGCCCACCTTTTGCATATATGTTTTACATTCACTCATGCTAGTTTGTAGTCCACCTTTTGCATGTACAATGTTTTACATTCACTCATGCCAGTTTGTAGCCCACCTTTTGCATGTACAATGTTTTACATTCGTACATGCTAATTTCTAGCCCACCTTTTGCATGTACATTGTTTTACATTCACTCATGTCAGTTTCTAGCCCACCTTTTGCATGTACAATGTTTTACATTCACTCATGTCAGTTTCCAGTTCACCTTTTGCATGTACAATGTTTTACATTCACTCATGTCAGTTTCTAGTCCACCTTTTGCATGTACAATGTTTTACATTCACTCATATCAGTTTCCAGTTAACCTTTTGCATGTACAATGTTTTACATTCACTCATGTCAGTTTCTAGTCCACCTTTTGCATGTACAATGTTTTACATTGCCTCATGTCAGTTTGTAGTCCACCTTTTGTATGTATAATTATTTACATTCACTCATGTCAGTTTCTAGCCCACCTTTTGCATGTACAATGTTTTACATTCACTCATGTCAGTTTCTAGATCACCTTTTGCATGTACAATGTTTTACATTCACTCATGTCAGTTTCTAGATCACCTTTTGCATGTACAATTTTTTACATTCACTCATGTCAGCTTCCAGCCCACCTTTTGCATATATGTTTTACATTCACTCATGCTAGTTTGTAGTCCACCTTTTGCATGTACAATGTTTTACATTCACTCATGCCAGTTTGTAGCCCACCTTTTGCATGTACAATGTTTTACATTCGTACATGCTAATTTCTAGCCCACCTTTTGCATGTACATTGTTTTACATTCACTCATGTCAGTTTCTAGCCCACCTTTTGCATGTACAATGTTTTACATTCACTCATGTCAGTTTCCAGTTCACCTTTTGCATGTACAATGTTTTACATTCACTCATGTCAGTTTCTAGTCCACCTTTTGCATGTACAATGTTTTACATTCACTCATATCAGTTTCCAGTTAACCTTTTGCATGTACAATGTTTTACATTCACTCATGTCAGTTTCTAGTCCACCTTTTGCATGTACAATGTTTTACATTGCCTCATGTCAGTTTGTAGTCCACCTTTTGTATGTATAATTATTTACATTCACTCATGTCAGTTTCTAGCCCACCTTTTGCATGTACAATGTTTTACATTCACTCATGTCAGTTTCTAGATCACCTTTTGCATGTACAATGTTTTACATTCACTCATGTCAGTTTCCAGTTCACCTTTTGCATGTACAATGTTTTACATTCACTCGTGTCAGTTTCTAGCCCACCTTTTGCATGTACAATTTTTTACATTCACTCATGTCAGCTTCCAGGCCAACTTTTGCATATATGTTTTACATTCACTCGTGCTAGTTTGTTGTCCACCTTTTGCATGTACAATGTTTTACATTCACTCATGTCAGTTTGTAGTCCACCTTTTGTATGTACAATGTTTTACATTCACTCATGTCAGTTTCTAGCCCACCTTTTGCATATATGTTTTACATTCACTCATGCTAGTTTCTAGTCCACCTTTTGCATGTACAATGTTTTACATTGCCTCATGTCAGTTTGTAGTCCACCTTTTGTATGTATAATTATTTACATTCACTCATGTCAGTTTCTAGCCCACCTTTTGCATGTACAATGTTTTACATTCACTCATGTCAGTTTCTAGATCACCTTTTGCATGTACAATGTTTTACATTCACTCATGTCAGTTTCCAGTTCACCTTTTGCATGTACAATGTTTTACATTCACTCGTGTCAGTTTCTAGCCCACCTTTTGCATGTACAATTTTTTACATTCACTCATGTCAGCTTCCAGGCCAACTTTTGCATATATGTTTTACATTCACTCGTGCTAGTTTGTTGTCCACCTTTTGCATGTACAATGTTTTACATTCACTCATGTCAGTTTGTAGTCCACCTTTTGTATGTACAATGTTTTACATTCACTCATGTCAGTTTCTAGCCCACCTTTTGCATATATGTTTTACATTCACTCATGCTAGTTTGTAGTCCACCTTTTGCATGTACAATGTTTTACATTCACTCATGTCAGTTTCTAGCTCACCTTTTGCATGTACAATGTTTTACATTCACTCATGCTAGTTTGTAGTCCACCGTTTGCATGTACAATGTTTTACATTCACTCATGTCAGTTTCTAGCCCACCTTTTGCATGTACAATGTTTTACATTCACTCATGTCAGTTTCCAGTTCATCTTTTGCATGTACAATGTTTTACATTCACTCATGTCAGTTTCTAGTCCACCTTTTGCATGTACAATGTTTTACATTCACTCATGTCAGTTTCCAGTTAACCTTTTGCATGTACAATGTTTTACATTCACTCATGTCAGTTTCTAGTCCACCTTTTGCATGTACAATGTTTTACATTGCCTCATGTCAGTTTCTAGTCCACCTTTTGCATGTATAATTATTTACATTCACTCATGTCAGTTTCTAGCCCACCTTTTGCATGTACAATGTTTTACATTCACTCATGTCAGTTTCTAGCCCACCTTTTGCATGTACAATGTTTTACATTCACTCATGTCAGTTTCCAGTTAACCTTTTGCATGTACAATGTTTTACATTTACTCATGTCAGTTTCTAGTCCACCTTTTGCATGTACAATGTTTTAAATTCACTCATGTCAGTTTCTAGTCCACCGTTTCCATGTACAATGTTTTACATTGCCTCATGTCAGTTTCTGGCTCACCTTATGCATGTACAATATTTTACATTGCCTCATGACAGTTTCTGGCCCACCTTTTGCATGTACAATGTTTTACATTCACTCGTGTCAGTTTCTAGTCCACCGTTTGCATTTACAATGATTTACATTCACTCATGTCAGTTTCTTGCCCACCTTTTGTATGTATAATGTTTTAAATTCACTCATGTCAGTTTCTAGTCCACCGTTTCCATGTACAATGTTTTACATTCACTCATGTCAGTTTGTAGTCCACCTTTTGCATGTATAATGTTTTACATTCACTCATGTCAGTTTCTAGTCCACCTTTTGCATGTACATTGTTTTACATTCACTCATGTCAGTTTCTAGCCCACCTATTGCATGTATAATGTTTTACATTCACTCATGTCAGTTTCTAGCCCACCTTTTGCATGTACAATGTTTTACATTCACTCATGTTAGTTTCTAGCCCACGTTTTGCATGTACAATGTTTTACATTCACTCATGCCAGTTTGTAGTTCACCTTTTGCATGTACAATGTTTTACATTCACTCATGCTAGTTTGTAGTCCACCTTTTGTATGTACAATTTTTTACATTCACTCATGTCAGCTTCCAGCCCACCTTTTGCATATATGTTTTACATTCACTCATGCTAGTTTGTAGTCCACCTTTTGTATGTACAATGTTTTACATTCACTCATGTCAGTTTCCAGCCCACCTTTTGCATATATGTTTTACATTCACTCATGCTAGTTTGTAGTCCACCTTTTGCATGTACAATGTTTTACATTCACTCATGTCAGTTTGTAGCCCACATTTTGCATGTACAATGTTTTACATTTGTACATGCTAATTTCTAGCCCACCGTTTGCATGTACATTGTTTTACATTCATTCATGCTAGTTTGTAGTCCACCTTTTGCATGTACAATGTTTTACATTCACTCATGTCAGTTTCTAGCGCACCTTTTTCATGTACATTGTTTTACATTCACTCATGCTAGTTTGTAGTCCACCGTTTGCATGTACAATGTTTTACATTCACTCATGTCAGTTTCTAGCCCACCTTTTGAATGTACAATGTTTTACATTCACTCATGTCAGTTTCCAGTTCACCTTTTCCATGTACAATGTTTTACATTCACTCATGTCAGTTTCTAGTCCACCTTTTGCATGTACAATGTTTTACATTCACTCATGTCAGTTTCTAGTCCACCGTTTCCATGTACAATGTTTTACATTCACTCATGTCAGTTTCTAGTCCACCGTTTGCATGTACAATATTTTACATTGCCTCATGTCAGTTTGTAGTCCACCTTTTGCATGTATAATTATTTACATTCACTCATGTCAGTTTCTAGCCCACCTTTTGCATGTACAATGTTTTAAATTCACTCAAGTCAGTTTCTAGCCCACCTTTTGTATGTACATTGTTTTACATTCACTCATGCTAGTTTCTAGCCCACCTTTTGCATGTACAATGTTTTACATTCACTCATGTTAGTTTCCAGCCCACCTTTTGCATGTATTGTTTACATTCACTCATGCTAGTTTGTAGTCCACCTTTTGCATGTACAATGTTTTACATTCACTCATGTCAGTTTCCAGCCCACCTTTTGCATGTATGTTTTACATTCACTCATGCTAGTTTCTAGTCCACCTTTTACATGTACAATGTTTTACATTCACTCATGTCAGTTTCTAGCCCACCATTTGCATGTACAATGTTTTACATTCACTCATGCTAGTTTGTAGTCCACCTTTTGCATGTACATTGTTTTACATTCACTCATGTCAGTTTCTAGCCCACCTTTTGCATGTACAATGTTTTACATTCACTCATGTCAGTTTCTAGCCCACCTTTTGTATGTACATTGTTTTACATTCACTCATGCTAGTTTGTAGTCCACCTTTTACATGTACAATGTTTTACATTCACTCATGTCAGTTTGTAGTCCACCTTTTGCATGTACAATGTTTTACATTCACTCATGTCAGTTTCTAGCCCACCTTTTGCATGTACATTGTTTTACATTCACTCATGCTAGTTTGTAGTCCACCTTTTGCATGTACAATGTTTTACATTCACTCATGTCAGTTTCTAGCGCACCTTTTGCATGTACATTGTTTTACATTCACTCATGCTAGTTTGTAGTCCACCGTTTGCATGTACAATGTTTTACATTCACTCATGTCAGTTTCTAGCCCACCTTTTGCATGTACAATGTTTTACATTCACTCATGTCAGTTTCCAGTTCACCTTTTGCATGTACAATGTTTTACATTCACTCATGTCAGTTTCTAGTCCACCTTTTGCATGTACAATGTTTTAAATTCACTCATGTCAGTTTCTAGTCCACCGTTTCCATGTACAATGTTTTACATTCACTCATGTCAGTTTCTAGTCCACCGTTTGCATGTACAATATTTTACATTGCCTCATGTCAGTTTGTAGTCCACCTTTTGCATGTATAATTATTTACATTCACTCATGTCAGTTTCTAGCCCACCTTTTGCATGTACAATGTTTTACATTCACTCATGTTAGTTTCTAGCCCACCTTTTGCATGTACAATGTTTTGCATTCACTCATGTCAGTTTCCAGCCCACCTTTTCATGTATGCTTTACATTCACTCATGCTAGTTTGTAGTCCACCTTTTGCATGTACAATGTTTTACATTCACTCATGTCAGTTTCTAGCCCGCCTTTTGCATGTACAATGTTTTACATTCACTCATCCTAGTTTCTAGTCCACCTTTTGCATGTACAATGTTTTAAATTCACTCATGTCAGTTTCAAGTCCACAGTTTCCATGTACAATGTTTTACATTCACTCATGTCAGTTTCTAGTCCAACGTTTGCATGTACAATGTTTTACATTCACTCATGCTAGTTTCTAGTCCACCTTTTGCATGTACAATGTTTTAAATTCACTCATGTCAGTTTCTAGTCCACAGTTTCCATGTACAATGTTTTACATTCACTCATGCTAGTTTGTAGTCCACCTTTTGCATGTACAATGTTTTACATTCACTCATGTCAGTTTGTAGTCCACCTTTTGCATGTACAATTATTTACATTCACTCATGTTAGTTTCTAGCCCACCTTTTGCATGTACAATGTTTTACATTCACTCATGTTAGTTTCTAGCCCACCTTTTACATGTACAATGTTTTGCATTCACTCATGTCAGTTTCCAGCCCACCTTTTGCATGTATTGTTTACATTCACTCATGCTAGTTTGTAGTCCACCTTTTGCATGTACAATGTTTTACATTCACTCATGTCAGTTTCCAGCCCACCTTTTGCATGTATGTTTTACATTCACTCATGCTAGTTTCTAGTCCACCGTTTGCATGTACAATGTTTTACATTCACTCATGTCAGTTTCTAGCCCACCTTTTGCATGTACAATGTTTTACATTCACTCATGCTAGTTTGTAGTCCACCTTTTGCATGTATATTGTTTTACATTCACTCATGTCAGTTTCTAGCCCACCTTTTGCATGTACAATGTTTTACATTCACTCATGTCAGTTTCTAGCCCACCTTTTGTATGTACATTGTTTTACATTCACTCATGCTAGTTTGTAGTCCACCTTTTGCATGTACAATGTTTTACATTCACTCATGTCAGTTTGTAGTCCACCTTTTGCATGTACAATGTTTTACATTCACTCATGTCAGTTTCTAGCCCACCTTTTGCATGAACATTGTTTTACATTCACTCATGCTAGTTTGTAGTCCACCGTTTGCATGTACAATGTTTTACATTCACTCATGTCAGTTTCTAGCCCACCTTTTGCATGTACAATGTTTTACATTCACTCATGTCAGTTTCCAGTTCACCTTTTGCATGTACAATGTTTTACATTCACTCATGTCAGTTTCTAGTCCACCTTTTGCATGTACAATGTTTTAAATTCACTCATGTCAGTTTCTAGTCCACCGTTTCCATGTACAATGTTTTACATTCACTCATGTCAGTTTCTAGTCCACCGTTTGCATGTACAATATTTTACATTGCCTCATGTCAGTTTGTAGTACACCTTTTGCATGTATAATTATTTACATTCACTCATGTCAGTTTCTAGCCCACCTTTTGCATGTACAGTGTTTTACATTCACTCATGTTAGTTTCTAGCCCACCTTTTGCATGTACAATATTTTGCATTCACTCATGTCAGTTTCCAGCCCACCTTTTGCATGTATGCTTTACATTCACTCATGCTAGTTTGTAGTCCACCTTTTGCATGTACAATGTTTTACATTCCCTCATGTCAGTTTCCAGCCCACCTTTTGCATGTATGTTTTACATTCACTCATGCTAATTTCTAGCCCACCTTTTGCATGTACATTGTTTTACATTCACTCATGTTAGTTTGTAGTCCACCTTTTGCATGTACAATGTTTTACATTCACTCATGTCAGTTTCTAGCGCACCTTTTGCATGTACATTGTTTTACATTCACTCATGCTAGTTTGTAGTCCACCGTTTGCATGTACAATGTTTTACATTCACTCATGTCAGTTTCTAGCCCACCTTTTGAATGTACAATGTTTTACATTCACTCATGTCAGTTTCCAGTTCACCTTTTGCATGTACATTGTTTTACATTCACTCATGCTAGTTTGTAGTCCACCTTTTGCATGTACAATGTTTTACATTCACTCATGTTAGTTTGTATTCCACCTTTTGCATGTACAATGTTTTACATTCACTCATGTCAGGTTCTAGCCCACCTTTTGCATGTACATTGTTTTACATTCACTCATGCTAGTTTGTAGTCCACCTTTTGCATGTACAATGTTTTACATTCACTCATGTCAGTTTCTAGCCCACCTTTTGCATGTACATTGTTTTACATTCACTCATGCTAGTTTGTAGTCCACCTTTTGCATGTACAATGTTTTACATTCACTCATGTCAGTTTCTAGTCCACCTTTTGCATGTACAATGTTTTACATTCACTCATGTCAGTTTCTAGTCCACCGTTTGCATGTACAATATTTTACATTGCCTCATGTCAGTTTGTAGTCCACCTTTTGCATGTACAATTATTTACATTCACTCATGTTAGTTTCTAGCCCACCTTTTGCATGTACAATGTTTTACATTCACTCATGTTAGTTTCTAGCCCACCTTTTGCATGTACAATGTTTTGCATTCACTCATGTCAGTTTCCAGCCCACCTTTTGCATGTATTGTTTACATTCATTCATGCTAGTTTGTAGTCCACCTTTTGCATGTACAATGTTTTACATTCACTCATGTCAGTTTCCAGCCCACCTTTTGCATGTATGTTTTACATTCACTCATGCTAGTTTCTAGTCCACCTTTTGCGTGTACAATGTTTTACATTCACTCATGTCAGTTTCTAGCCCACCTTTTGCATGTACAATGTTTTACATTGACTCATGCTAGTTTGTAGTCCACCTTTTGCATGTACATTGTTTTACATTCACTCATGTCAGTTTCTAGCCCACCTTTTGCATGTACAATGTTTTACATTCACTCATGTCAGTTTCTAGCCCACCTTTTGTATGTACATTGTTTTACATTCACTCATGCTAGTTTGTAGTCCACCTTTTGCATGTACAATGATTTACATTCACTCATGTCAGTTTGTAGTCCACCTTTTGCATGTACAATGTTTTACATTCACTCATGTCAGTTTCTAGCCCACCTTTTGCATGTACATTGTTTTACATTCACTCATGCTAGTTTGTAGTCCACCTTTTGCATGTACAATGTTTTACATTCACTCATGTCAGTTTGTAGTCCACCTTTTGCATGTACAATGTTTTACATTCACTCATGTCAGTTTCTAGTCCACCGTTTGCATGTACAATATTTTACATTGCCTCATGTCAGTTTGTAGTCCACCTTTTGCATGTACAATTATTTACATTCACTCATGTTAGTTTCTAGCCCACCTTTTGCATGTACAATGTTTTACATTCACTCATGTTAGTTTCTAGCCCACCTTTTGCATGTACAATGTTTTGCATTCACTCATGTCAGTTTCCAGCCCACCTTTTGCATGTATTGTTTACATTCACTCATGCTAGTTTGTAGTCCAGCTTTTGCATGTACAATGTTTTACATTCACTCATGTCAGTTTCCAGCCCACCTTTTGCATGTATGTTTTACATTCACTCATGCTAGTTTCTAGTCCACCTTTTGCATGTACAATGTTTTACATTCACTCATGTCAGTTTCTAGCCCACCTTTTGCATGTACAATGTTTTACATTCACTCATGCTAGTGTGTAGTCCACCTTTTGCATGTACATTGTTTTACATTCACTCATATCAGTTTCTAGCCCACCTTTTGCATGTACAATGTTTTACATTCACTCATGCTAGTTTGTAGTCCACCTTTTGCATGTACATTGTTTTACATTCACTCATGTCAGTTTCTAGCCCACCTTTTGTATGTACATTGTTTTACATTCACTCATGCTAGTTTGTAGTCCACCTTTTGCATGTACAATGTTTTACATTCACTCATGTCAGTTTGTAGTCCACCATTTGCACGTACAATGTTTTACATTCACTCATGTCAGTTTCTAGCCCACCTTTTGCATGTACAATGTTTTACATTCACTCATGCTAGTTTGTAGTCCACCTTTTGCATGTACAATGTTTTACATTCACTCATGCTAGTTTCTAGCCCAAATTTTGCATGTACAATGTTTTACATTCACTCATGCTAGTTTGTAGTCCACCTTATGCACGTACATTGTTTTACATTCACTCATGTCAGTTTCTAGCCCACCTTTTGCATGTACAATGTTTTACATTCACTCATGTCAGTTTCTAGCCCACCTTTTGCATGTACATTGTTTTACATTCTCTCATGCTAGTTTGTAGTCCACATTTTGCATGTACAATGTTTTACATTCACTCATGTCAGTTTCTAGCCCACCTTTTGCATGTACATTGTTTTACATTCACTCATGCTAGTTTGTAGTCCACCTTTTGCATGTACAATGTCTTACATTCACTCATGTCAGTTTGTAGTCCACCTTTTGCATGTACAATGTTTTACATTCACTCATGCTAGTTTGTAGTCCACCTTTTGTATGTACAATGTTTTACATTCACTCATGCTAGTTTGTAGTCCACCTTTTGCATGTACATTGTTTTACATTCACTCATGCTAGTTTGTAGTCCACCTTTTGTATGTACAATGTTTTACATTCACTCATGCTAGTTTGTAGTCCACCTTTTGCATGTACATTGTTTTACATTCACTCATGCTAGTTGTAGTCCACCTTTTGCATGTACAATGTTTTACATTCACTCATGTTCGTTTCTAGCCCACCTTTTGCATGTAAAATGTTTTACATTCACTCATGTCAGTTTCCAGCCCACCTTTTGCTTGTACAATGTTTTACATTCACTCATGCTAGTTTGTAGTCCACCTTTAGCATGTACATTGTTTTACATTCACTCATGCTAGTTTGTAGTCCACCTTTTGCATGTACAATGTTTTACATTCACTCATGTCAGTTTCTAGCCCACCTTTTGCATGTACAATGTTTTACATTCACTCATGCTAGTTTCCAGCCCACCTTTTGCATGTACAATGTTTTAGATTCACTCATGTCAGTTTCCAGCCCACCTTTTGCGTGTACAATGTTTTACATTCACTCATGTAAGTTTCCAGCCCACCTTTTGCATGTACAATGTTTTACATTCACTCATGCTAGTTTGTAGTCCACCTTTTGTATGTACAATATTTTACATTCACTCATACTAGTTTGTAGTCCACCTTTTGCATGTACAATGTTTTACATTCACTCATGTCTGTTTCCAGTCCACCTTTTCCATGTACAATGTTTTAAATTCACTCATGTCAGTTTCCAGTCCACCTTTTCCATGTACAATGTTTTACATTCACTCATGCTAGTTTGTAGTCCACCTTTTGCATGTACATTGTTTTACATTCACTCATGTCAGTTTCCAGCCCACCTTTTGCATGTATAATGTTTTACATTTACTCATGCTAGTTTGTAGTCCACCTTTTGCATGTACAATGTTTTACATTCACTCATGTCAGTTTCTAGCCCACATTTTGCATGTACAATGTTTTACATTCACTCATGCTAGTTTGTAGTCCACCTTTTGTATGAACAATGTTTTACATTCACTCATGTCAGTTTCTAGCCCACCTTTTGCATGTACAATGTTTTACATTTACTCATGCTAGTTTGTAGTCCACCTTTTGCATGTACAATGTTTTACATTCACTCATGTCAGTTTGTAGTCCACCTTTTGCATGTACAATTTTTTACATTCACTCATGTCAGTTTCTAGCCCACCTTTTGCATGTACATTGTTTTACATTCACTCATGCTAGTTTGTAGTCCACGTTTTGCATGTACAATGTTTTACATTCACTCATGTCAGTTTGTAGTCCACCTTTTGCATGTACAATGTTTTACATTCACTCATGTCAGTTTCTAGCCCACCTTTTGCATGTACATTGTTTTACATTCACTCATGATAGTTTGTAGTCCACCTTTTGCATGTACATTGTTTTACATTCACTCATGCTAGTTTCTAGCCCAAATTTTGCATGTACAATGTTTTACATTCACTCATGCTAGTTTGTAGTCCACCTTTTGCACGTACATTGTTTTACATTCACTCATGTCAGTTTCTAGCCCACCTTTTGCATGTACAATGTTTTACATTCACTCATGTCAGTTTCTAGCCCACCTTTTGCATGTACATTGTTTTACATTCACTCATGCTAGTTTGTAGTCCACATTTTGCATGTACAATGTTTTACCTTCACTCATGTCAGTTTCTAGCCCACCTTTTGCATGTACATTGTTTACATTCACTCATGCTAGTTTGTAGTCCACCTTTTGCATGTACAATGTCTTACATTCACTCATGTCAGTTTGTAGTCCACCTTTTGCATGTACAATGTTTTACATTCACTCATGCTAGTTTGTAGTCCACCTTTTGTATGTACAATGTTTTACATTCACTCATGCTAGTTTGTAGTCCACCTTTTGCATGTACATTGTTTTACATTCACTCATGCTAGTTTGTAGTCCACCTTTTGTATGTACAATGTTTTACATTCACTCATGCTAGTTTGTAGTCCACCTTTTGCATGTACATTGTTTTACATTCACTCATGCTAGTTGTAGTCCACCTTTTGCATGTACAATGTTTTACATTCACTCATGTTCGTTTCTAGCCCACCTTTTCCATGTACAATGTTTTACATTCACTCATGCTAGTTTGTAGTCCACCTTTTGTATGTACAATGTTTTACATTCACTCATGCTAGTTTGTAGTCCACCTTTTGCATGTACATTGTTTTACATTCACTCATGCTAGTTTGTAGTCCACCTTTTGTATGTACAATGTTTTACATTCACTCATGCTAGTTTGTAGTCCACCTTTTGCATGTACATTGTTTTACATTCACTCATGCTAGTTGTAGTCCACCTTTTGCATGTACAATGTTTTACATTCACTCATGTTCGTTTCTAGCCCACCTTTTGCATGTAAAATGTTTTACATTCACTCATGTCAGTTTCCAGCCCACCTTTTGCTTGTACAATGTTTTACATTCACTCATGCTAGTTTGTAGTCCACCTTTAGCATGTACATTGTTTTACATTCACTCATGCTAGTTTGTAGTCCACCTTTTGCATGTACAATGTTTTACATTCACTCATGTCAGTTTCTAGCCCACCTTTTGCATGTACAATGTTTTACATTCACTCATGCTAGTTTCCAGCCCACCTTTTGCATGTACAATGTTTTAGATTCACTCATGTCAGTTTCCAGCCCACCTTTTGCGTGTACAATGTTTTACATTCACTCATGTAAGTTTCCAGCCCACCTTTTGCATGTACAATGTTTTACATTCACTCATGCTAGTTTGTAGTCCACCTTTTGTATGTACAATATTTTACATTCACTCATACTAGTTTGTAGTCCACCTTTTGCATGTACAATGTTTTACATTCACTCATGTCTGTTTCCAGTCCACCTTTTCCATGTACAATGTTTTAAATTCACTCATGTCAGTTTCCAGTCCACCTTTTCCATGTACAATGTTTTACATTCACTCATGCTAGTTTGTAGTCCACCTTTTGCATGTACATTGTTTTACATTCACTCATGTCAGTTTCCAGCCCACCTTTTGCATGTATAATGTTTTACATTTACTCATGCTAGTTTGTAGTCCACCTTTTGCATGTACAATGTTTTACATTCACTCATGTCAGTTTCTAGCCCACATTTTGCATGTACAATGTTTTACATTCACTCATGCTAGTTTGTAGTCCACCTTTTGTATGAACAATGTTTTACATTCACTCATGTCAGTTTCTAGCCCACCTTTTGCATGTACAATGTTTTACATTTACTCATGCTAGTTTGTAGTCCACCTTTTGCATGTACAATGTTTTACATTCACTCATGTCAGTTTGTAGTCCACCTTTTGCATGTACAATTTTTTACATTCACTCATGTCAGTTTCTAGCCCACCTTTTGCATGTACATTGTTTTACATTCACTCATGCTAGTTTGTAGTCCACGTTTTGCATGTACAATGTTTTACATTCACTCATGTCAGTTTGTAGTCCACCTTTTGCATGTACAATGTTTTACATTCACTCATGTCAGTTTCTAGCCCACCTTTTGCATGTACATTGTTTTACATTCACTCATGATAGTTTGTAGTCCACCTTTTGCATGTACATTGTTTTACATTCACTCATGCTAGTTTCTAGCCCAAATTTTGCATGTACAATGTTTTACATTCACTCATGCTAGTTTGTAGTCCACCTTTTGCACGTACATTGTTTTACATTCACTCATGTCAGTTTCTAGCCCACCTTTTGCATGTACAATGTTTTACATTCACTCATGTCAGTTTCTAGCCCACCTTTTGCATGTACATTGTTTTACATTCACTCATGCTAGTTTGTAGTCCACATTTTGCATGTACAATGTTTTACCTTCACTCATGTCAGTTTCTAGCCCACCTTTTGCATGTACATTGTTTACATTCACTCATGCTAGTTTGTAGTCCACCTTTTGCATGTACAATGTCTTACATTCACTCATGTCAGTTTGTAGTCCACCTTTTGCATGTACAATGTTTTACATTCACTCATGCTAGTTTGTAGTCCACCTTTTGTATGTACAATGTTTTACATTCACTCATGCTAGTTTGTAGTCCACCTTTTGCATGTACATTGTTTTACATTCACTCATGCTAGTTTGTAGTCCACCTTTTGTATGTACAATGTTTTACATTCACTCATGCTAGTTTGTAGTCCACCTTTTGCATGTACATTGTTTTACATTCACTCATGCTAGTTGTAGTCCACCTTTTGCATGTACAATGTTTTACATTCACTCATGTTCGTTTCTAGCCCACCTTTTCCATGTACAATGTTTTACATTCACTCATGCTAGTTTGTAGTCCACCTTTTGCATGTACATTGTTTTACATTCACTCATGTCTGTTTCCAGTCCACCTTTTCCATGTACAATGTTTTAAATTCACTCATGTCAGTTTCCAGTCCACCTTTTCCATGTACAATGTTTTACATTCACTCATGCTAGTTTGTAGTCCACCTTTTGCATGTACATTGTTTTACATTCACTCATGTCAGTTTCCAGCCCACCTTTTGCATGTATAATGTTTTACATTTACTCATGCTAGTTTGTAGTCCACCTTTTGCATGTACAATGTTTTACATTCACTCATGTCAGTTTCTAGCCCACATTTTGCATGTACAATGTTTTACATTCACTCATGCTAGTTTGTAGTCCACCTTTTGTATGAACAATGTTTTACATTCACTCATGTCAGTTTCTAGCCCACCTTTTGCATGTACAATGTTTTACATTTACTCATGCTAGTTTGTAGTCCACCTTTTGCATGTACAATGTTTTACATTCACTCATGTCAGTTTGTAGTCCACCTTTTGCATGTACAATTTTTTACATTCACTCATGTCAGTTTCTAGCCCACCTTTTGCATGTACATTGTTTTACATTCACTCATGCTAGTTTGTAGTCCACGTTTTGCATGTACAATGTTTTACATTCACTCATGTCAGTTTGTAGTCCACCTTTTGCATGTACAATGTTTTACATTCACTCATGTCAGTTTCTAGCCCACCTTTTGCATGTACATTGTTTTACATTCACTCATGATAGTTTGTAGTCCACCTTTTGCATGTACATTGTTTTACATTCACTCATGCTAGTTTCTAGCCCAAATTTTGCATGTACAATGTTTTACATTCACTCATGCTAGTTTGTAGTCCACCTTTTGCACGTACATTGTTTTACATTCACTCATGTCAGTTTCTAGCCCACCTTTTGCATGTACAATGTTTTACATTCACTCATGTCAGTTTCTAGCCCACCTTTTGCATGTACATTGTTTTACATTCACTCATGCTAGTTTGTAGTCCACATTTTGCATGTACAATGTTTTACCTTCACTCATGTCAGTTTCTAGCCCACCTTTTGCATGTACATTGTTTACATTCACTCATGCTAGTTTGTAGTCCACCTTTTGCATGTACAATGTCTTACATTCACTCATGTCAGTTTGTAGTCCACCTTTTGCATGTACAATGTTTTACATTCACTCATGCTAGTTTGTAGTCCACCTTTTGTATGTACAATGTTTTACATTCACTCATGCTAGTTTGTAGTCCACCTTTTGCATGTACATTGTTTTACATTCACTCATGCTAGTTTGTAGTCCACCTTTTGTATGTACAATGTTTTACATTCACTCATGCTAGTTTGTAGTCCACCTTTTGCATGTACATTGTTTTACATTCACTCATGCTAGTTGTAGTCCACCTTTTGCATGTACAATGTTTTACATTCACTCATGTTCGTTTCTAGCCCACCTTTTGCATGTAAAATGTTTTACATTCACTCATGTCAGTTTCCAGCCCACCTTTTGCATGTACAATGTTTTACATTCACTCATGCTAGTTTGTAGTCCACCTTTTGCATGTACATTGTTTTACATTCACTCATGCTAGTTTGTAGTCCACCTTTTGCATGTACAATGTTTTACATTCACTCATGTCAGTTTCTAGCCCACCTTTTGCATGTACAATGTTTTACATTTACTCATGCTAGTTTCCAGCCCACCTTTTGCATGTACAATGTTTTAGATTCACTCATGTCAGTTTCCAGCCCACCTTTTGCATGTACAATGTTTTAGATTCACTCATGTCAGTTTCCAGCCCACCTTTTGCATGTACAATGTTTTACATTCACTCATGCTAGTTTGTAGTCCACCTTTTGTATGTACAATATTTTACATTCACTCATGCTAGTTTGTAGTCCACCTTTTGCATGTACAATGTTTTACATTCACTCATGTCTGTTTCCAGTCCACCTTTTCCATGTACAATGTTTTACATTCACTCATGTCAGTTTCCAGTCCACCTTTTCCATGTACAATGTTTTACATTCACTCATGCTAGTTTGTAGTCCACCTTTTGCATGTACATTGTTTTACATTCACTCATGTCAGTTTCCAGCCCACCTTTTGCATGTATAATGTTTTACATTTACTCATGCTAGTTTGTAGTCCACCTTTTGCATGTACAATGTTTTACATTCACTCATGTCAGTTTCTAGCCCACCTTTTGCATGTACAATGTTTTACATTCACTCATGCTAGTTTGTAGTCCACCTTTTGTATGAACAATGTTTTACATTCACTCATGTCAGTTTCTAGCCCACCTTTTGCATGTACAATGTTTTACATTTACTCATGCTAGTTTCTAGTCCACCTTTTGCATGTACAATGTTTTACATTCACTCATGTCAGTTTCTAGCCCACCTTTTGCATGTACAATGTTTCACATTCACTCATGCTAGTTTGTAGTCCGCCTTTTGCATGTACATTGTTTTACATTCACTCATGTCAGTTTCTAGCCCACCTTTTGCATGTACAATGTTTTACATTCACTCATGTCAGTTTCTAGCCCACCTTTTGTATGTACATTGTTTTACATTCACTCATGCTAGTTTGTAGTCCACCTTTTGCATGTACAATGTTTTACATTCACTCATGTCAGTTTGTAGTCCACCTTTTGCATGTACAATGTTTTACATTCACTCATGTCAGTTTCTAGCCCACCTTTTGCATGTACATTGTTTTACATTCACTCATGCTAGTTTGTAGTCCACCGTTTGCATGTACAATGTTTTACATTCACTCATGTCAGTTTCTAGCCCACCTTTTGCATGTACAATGTTTTACATTCACTCATGTCAGTTTCCAGTTCACCTTTTGCATGTACAATGTTTTACATTCACTCATGTCAGTTTCTAGTCCACCTTTTGCATGTACAATGTTTTAAATTCACTCATGTCAGTTTCTAGCCCACCTTTTGCATGTACAATGTTTTGCATTCACTCATGCTAGTTTGTAGCCCACCTTTTGCATGTACATTGTTTTACATTCACTCATGCTAGTTTGTAGTCCACCTTTTGCATGTACAATGTTTTACATTCACTCATGTCAGTTTCCAGCCCACCTTTTGCATGTATGTTTTACATTCACTCATGCTAGTTTCTAGTCCACCTTTTGCATGTACAATGTTTTACATTCACTCATGTCAGTTTCTAGCCCACCTTTTGCATGTACAATGTTTTACATTCACTCATGCTAATTTGTAGTCCACCTTTTGCATGTACATTGTTTTACATTCACTCATGTCAGTTTCTAGCCCACCTTTTGCATGTACAATGTTTTACATTCACTCATGTCAGTTTCTAGCCCACTTTTTGTATGTACATTATTTTACATTCACTCATGCTAGTTTGTAGTCCACCTTTTGCATGTACAATGTTTTACATTCACTCATGTCTGTTTCCAGTCCACCTTTTCCATGTACAATGTTTTACATTCACTCATGTCAGTTTCCAGTCCACCTTTTCCATGTACAATGTTTTACATTCACTCATGCTAGTTTGTAGTCCACCTTTTGTATGAACAATGTTTTACATTCACTCATGTCAGTTTCTAGCCCACCTTTTGCATGTACAATGTTTTACATTTACTCATGCTAGTTTGTAGTCCACCTTTTGCATGTACAATGTTTTACATTCACTCATGTCAGTTTCTAGCCCACCTTTTGCATGTACAATGTTTTACATTCACTCATGTCACTTTCTAGCCCACCTTTTGCATGTACAATGTTTTACATTTACTCATGCTAGTTTGTAGTCCACCTTTTGCATGTACAATGTTTTACATTCACTCATGTCAGTTTCTAGCCCACCTTTTGCATGTACAATGTTTTACATTCACTCATGCTAGTTTGTAGTCCACCTTTTGCATGTACAATGTTTTACATTCACTCATGTCAGTTTGTAGTCCACCTTTTGCATGTACAATGTTTTACATTCACTCATGTCAGTTTGTAGTCCACCTTTTGCATGTACAATGTTTTACATTCACTCATGCTAGTTTGTAGTCCACCTTTTGCATGTACATTGTTTTACATTCACTCATGCTAGTTTGTAGTCCACCTTTTGCATGTACATTGTTTTACATTCACTCATGCTAGTTGTAGTCCACCTTTTGCATGTACAATGTTTTACATTCACTCATGTTAGTTTCTAGCCCACCTTTTGCATGTACAATGTTTTACATTCACACATGCTAGTTTGTAGTCCACCTTTTGCATGTACATTGTTTTACATTCACTCATGCTAGTTTGTAGTCCACCTTTTGCATGTACAATGTTTTACATTCACTCATGCTAGTTTGTAGTCCACCTTTTGCATGTACATTGTTTTACATTCACTCATGCTAGTTTGTAGTCCACCTTTTGCATGTACATTGTTTTACATTCACTCATGCTAGTTGTAGTCCAGCTTTTGCATGTACAATGTTTTACATTCACACATGCTAGTTTGTAGCCCACCTTTTGCATGTACAATGTTTTACATTCACTCATGCTAGTTTGTAGTCCACCTTTTGCATGTACAATGTTTTACATTCACTCATGCTAGTTTGTAGCCCACCTTTTGCATGTACATTGTTTTACACTCACTCATGCTAGTTTCTAGCCCACCTTTTGCATGTACAATGTTTTACATTCACTCATGCTAGTTTGTAGTCCACCTTTTGCATGTACATTGTTTTACATTCACTCATGCTAGTTTGTAGTCCACCTTTTGCATGTACAATGTTTTACATTCACTCATGTTAGTTTCTAGCCCACCTTTGGCATGTACAATGTTTTACATTCACACATGCTAGTTTGTAGCCCACCTTTTGCATGTACAATGTTTCACATTCACTCATGCTAGTTTGTAGTCCACCTTTTGTATGTACAATGTTTTACATTCACTCATGCTAGTTTGTAGTCCACCTTTTGCATGTACATTGTTTTACATTCACTCATGCTAGTTTGTAGTCCACCTTTTGCATGTACATTGTTTTACATTCACTCATGCTAGTTTGTAGTCCACCTTTTGCATGTACAATGTTTTACATTCACTCATGTCAGTTTCTAGCCCACCTTTTGCATGTACAATGTTTTACATTCACTCATGTCTGTTTCCAGCCCACCTTTTGCATGTACAATGTTTTACATTCACTCATGTCAGTTTCCAGCCCACCTTTTGTATGAACAATGTTTTACATTCACTCATGCTAGTTTGTAATCCACCTTTTGCATGTACAATGTTTTACATTCACTCATGCTAGTTTCTAGTCCACCTTTTGCATGTACAATGTTTTACATTCACTCATGTCAGTTTCGAGCCCACCTTTTGCATGTACAATGTTTTACATTCACTCATGCTAGTTTGTAGCCCACATTTTGCATGTACAATGTTTTACATTCACTCATGTTAGTTTGTAGTCCACCTTTTGCATGTACAATGTTTTACATTCACTCATGTCAGTTTCCAGCCCACCTTTTGCATGTACATTGTTTTACATTCACTCATGCTAGTTTGTAGTCCACCTTTTGCATGTACAATGTTTTACATTCACTCATGCTAGTTTGTAGTCCACCTTTTGCATGTACAATGTTTTACATTCACTCATGTCAGTTTCCAGCCCACCTTTTGCATGTATGTTTTACATTCACTCATGCTAGTTTCTAGTCCACCTTTTGCATGTACAATGTTTTACATTCACTCATGTCAGTTTCTAGCCCACCTTTTGCATGTACAATGTTTTACATTCACTCATGCTAGTTTGTAGTCCACCTTTTGCATGTACATTGTTTTACATTCACTCATGTCAGTTTCTAGCCCACCTTTTGCATGTACAATGTTTTACATTCACTCATGTCAGTTTCTAGCCCACTTTTTGTATGTACATTATTTTACATTCACTCATGCTAGTTTGTAGTCCACCTTTTGCATGTACAATGTTTTACATTCACTCATGTCTGTTTCCAGTCCACCTTTTCCATGTACAATGTTTTACATTCACTCATGTCAGTTTCCAGTCCACCTTTTCCATGT